>NC_134837.1:27518386-27719252 GCF_004210375.1 Tachypleus tridentatus | reverse complement strand
TTTCTTTAAATAATGGATTTCACAAAGATCACAATTTCTGGGTGGACTGTTATAAAATCTTTGAGCTAGAATCATAATTCTTATGCCCGTCTTCAATTTGAAATGGCCCGGCATGACCTGGTTGGTGGGTTAAGGCGTGCGACCCTTATCTGAGGGTCGTGGGTTTGCATCCCGTCGCACCACACCTGTTCACCCTTTCAGTCGTGGGGGTGTTATAATGTGACGGCCAATCCCACTATTCGTTGGTAAAAGAGTAGCCCAAGAGTTGGCGGTTGGTGGTGATGACCAGCTGCCTTCCCTCTAATCTTACACTGCTAAATTAGGGATGGCTGACGCAGATAGCCCTCAGTAGCTTTGCGCGAAATTAAAAAACAAATAAAGAATCAATTTGAAATCTATAATTAAAATTAATGTGTAAGGAATTTTGTCAAAAATGGTTCTCGTTACTTTTATTTGGTCTAAAAACGCCCACTGCATGTTCTCTAGCTATGATTTTGGTCATTTTAATTCACATGGAAAATTAGAAAAAAACAAACAACATTAGTAATTTACATTGTTATATGTAAGCTCTATTTGTTTGTTTGTTTTTTGAATTTCGCGCAAAGCTACTCGAGGGCTATCTGTGCTAGCCGTCCCTAATTTAGCAGTGTAAGACTAGAGAGATGGCAGCTAGTCATCACCACCCACCGCCAACTCTTGGGCTACTCTTTTACCAACGAATAGTGGGATTGACCGTCACATTATAACGTCCCCACGGCTAAAGGGACGAGCATGTTTGGTGGGGCGGGATTCGACCCGCGACCTTCATATTACGAGTCGAACGCCTTATCTCACTTGGCCATGCCGTGCCTGTAAGCTCTACTGAATAATGATATAAATGTGCTACAGCATATATATGTTTTTTTTTTTTTTATAGGTGTTTATGAGATTTCTTATAGACTTTGTTTTCCATCAACATCTATTTTTGGGTGTTTACGTGCCGTAAACTGCACATGTCTCTCTGGACATCGAGTTATCATGGCGAATACAGAACCTAGACTTTCTCAACCTTAATTTTTCCTGTTATGATTTGAGATAGAGAGGGTAGGTACGTTCGTTCTCCAGACAGTTCCTACACTTTGCTGGAACTAGGTTATCAATGTTCTAATCTTATTCCATCTCCGATCTTTAAACCACCAGGGTTATTTTAAAACAAACACACGTTCTCCTTTTTCTTGGATGCCTTCTTCAATCAAGCTCAATTTTGTTTTTCACAAAATACTCAGAAATAACCTCAGTTGGCGTAGATTTTTGAAATCTGTTATTGCCAGTGGACCATTTTTGGGGGGTAGGAAGGTAACTTAATAAACAAGTTTTACTGTTATAAGTTATTACTTAGGTATACAAGTAAAGATAACGTTTATCTGTTTTACTGGTTATTATTGTCTATTTGCTTTTTTTTAATTTTGGGCAAAGCTACACAATGGCTATCTGCGCAAGTCGTTCCTAATTTAGTGGTGTAAAACTAGAGGGAAGGCAGTTAGTCATCAACCCCCACTGCCAACTCTTGATCTGCATTCTTACCAACGACAATTGCGATTGACCGTTTCATTTTAATGCCCCCGCGGTTGAAAGGGTGAGCATGTTTGGTGGAACGGGGATTCGAACCCGCGGATTACGAGTCGAGTGCCCAAACCACCTTGCCAGTTTGCTTGATTAGTTGTTAGTCTTATATGTATTATACGGGCGATAATTATAAATAATGTAACTGTATTTTTCATTTATGAGCTTAATAGTGTGTCGTATTTTAAGGAGTGCATGTACTCCAACGAGTAATATATCTATTTGATTTTAGTATCTATATAAATATAATAGTACCATCTATTGTATGTGTTAGTCTAATTACTTTGCAAGTTTTGGATGGATCTTCATCAATATTCCTATGGAGGTTCAGTTGGTCCATGTGGGGATGCATAGAAATTTTCAGTTTTGCGTTTTACGGTTTTAATGGGTTGTTTTTTTTTTGCATTCTTTATCACAACTTCACTTCCTCCGAATGAATATTTATCAAATTTCATATGGAGGTTTTCCGGCTTAAGAAAATTTTCACAAAATGATTCAGTTTTGCATTTTGCGGTGTTTTGGGGCGTTTTAGCGTTCCATAAAACAACTTCTCCCCTATTCATTGATTTAAAGATTTATTGGGTCTATGCAGAGATAGACACAATGTTGTGATTCAAGTTTTATGTTTTACAGTTTTATGAGCGTTTTTATTTTTTACAACTAAATAGAAGGATTTGGTTTGTTTTGAATTTCGCGCAAAGCTACACAAGAACTATATGCGATAGCCGTCCCTAATTTTGCAGTGTAAGACTAGAGGAAGACAACTAGTCATCACCACTCACCGCCAACTCTTATGCTACTCTTTTGCCAACGAATAGTGAGATTGGTCTTCATATTATAACGCCCCCACGGCTGAAAGAGCAAGCATGTTTGGTGCGACCGGGATTCGAACCTATGACCCTCAGATTACGAGTCGAGTGCCTTAATCACCTGGCCATGCCGGGCCACATACAAGGGAAGCAACTTTTCATGCCCTGAGGTAACTTTTCATTAATCAAGAATTTACATAACTTCCATCCAGATGACAAATACTCCAGCTGGTGTGTAAACATATATAACTAAATGGGTGTCTTTTCTTACAAGTGTTATCGTATAGATATCATTAATATGTTAACACTACATATACGTGTCACTTTTGCGGGTACTCCTTGGGTATTTGATCGTAGCTATTACAAAATATCTCGAATTTTACCGGTTATTGGCTTCTGTAAATGTTTATATATATAAGTTGGTCATCACTTCTTGTCCCGCAATCTGAGGGCCGAAAGTTCGAATCTTCAGTTACCAAACATGTTAACCTTTTCAGTCGTGGAGGCTTTATAAAGTGATGGTGAAACCTACTTATTAGTTGGTAAATGGGTCTGGCATGGCTAGGTGTCTAAGGCACTCGACTCGTTATCTGAGGGTCGTGGGTTCGAATCCCCGTCACACCAAACATGCTCGACCTAAAAGCCATGGGACGTTATAATGTGACGGTCAATCCCACTATGGCCAGGTGGTTAGAGACGCTCTACTCAGTCGCGGTTCGAATCCAAATCACACCAAACATGCTCGCCATTTCAACTGTGAGTACGTTATAATGTTAATATCAATCCCACTATTTGTTGGTAAAAGAGTAGCCCAAACGCTGGCTGTGGGTGGTGACGACTAGCTGCCTTCCCTCTGGTCTTACATTGCTAAATTAGGGACGGCTAGTGCAGATAGCCTTCGAGCAGCTTTGCGCGAAATTTAAAACAAACCAACCAATTGTTGGTAAATAAGTAGAATAAAGTTTCTGGTTGGTGGTGATGAGTACCTGTTCTCCCTCTAGTTTCACAATACTAAATTAGGGACTGGTAGCGCAGATAGCCCTCGTGTAGCTTTGCGCGAAATTCAGAAAAAATAAACAAATCCTTGAAACGGCATGATTTTTATCAAATATTAAAGTTAAATTGTGATTCAAATGCTAATAACGAACTATTTGTTCTAAATATATCTGAAAACTTCATTTCTTTTTGCTGATTCATCTTCTTCCATAAAATTAATTCAACTGAAGATGAACCACTACACTATCTTTATCAGCTTATCCTGATAACGTCCATACAAAACCAATATTCATAAAAAACAAAAAGGCCTTGTTTGTTTTGTGTGCAAAGCTACACGAAGACTATCTGCGCTAATCGTCTGTAGTTTAGCTGTGTAAAACTAGAGGGAAGATAGCTAGTCATTATCAACACCCACCGCAAACTTTTGGGCTACTCTTTTACCAACGAATAGTGGGATTGATAGAAACGTTATAATGTCCTCACAGTTGAAAGGGCGGAGCATGTTTGGTGTGATTTGGATTCGAACCCGCGACTGAGTAGAGCGCCTCTAACCACAAATAAAAAGATAAGGCTGTTAATGTTAATATGATAATATCTTTCACGGTTTCTAAGTTTTATCGAGTGCTATCATGTTCTGTGCAGCACTTATGTTGGACACATGCTCGTTAAGATTATTACCGTTACTGTAATCCTAAAGTCGCGAATTACCTAACTTTCGTATTTCAAGTTACAACGGTAACTAGCCATGCTTATACAGACAAAAAATTAACTATAGAAGATCTGTAAATATACTTTCTTTGTGTTCTAATTCAAGCTGAAATAACTGTAAGATTCGATTAAAGAAAGACTTTCAGGAAACTGGGGAATTTTTGATCACGGATTCTTTCTCCCTCTTTACAAGAAGGCCGTCTTGGCTGAGTTATTCAAATTTTATTCGTTTGGAAGTAACCAAGACAGAAGATTTGTCTGTAAATAAGCAGGATCTAACGAACATTGACGGAATTTTTTAACATTCTTTGTCACCTGTATGTAGGAAAAACTATAGTTATGAACGTGGATGAGAAATTGAAAAGGAACAGAATCTTGTTACATTTTTGACAGTATTTTGTTTTGCATAATTTTCCACGACACGGTTCTCATAGCTCGTAACTCTCATCAAACGTGGAAGGTCTACTAGATGGGTATGACCGAGTCACTCAGAGTAAATTTAGGATATCGTAATGGTATTCACACTTTTGATGCATAAGTTTCGTCCAATACTACTACTATTAACAAAGAGACATTAAGGGTGATAGGTAACTATTGTTTCAGTTATCTGGAAAGTAATAACACTGATAAATTTTTTACCACTAGTTCCTAATAATAACAGAAATCGCTCAGGTCCTGGCGTGAATGAAGTTATTTTAAGCACTTGAATTTTTTTATTAGAAATTTCGTTTTTTATACTGTAATCTCAGTCACTCTATCTTTTATTTGAATTAACTCTTAAAAATCATACAATATTTGATGGTAAAATTAAATTTTGTATACTTGTTTTGTTTGTTTGTTTTGGAATTTCGCACAAAGCTACTCGAGGGCTATCTGTGCTAGCCGTCCCTAATTTAGCAGTGTAAGACTAGAGGGAAGGCAGCTAGTCATCACCACCCACCGCCAACTCTTGGGCCACTATTTTACCAACGAATAGTGGGATTGACCGTCACATTATAACGCCCCCACGGCTGGGAGAGCGAGCATGTTTGGCGCGACCGGGATGCGAACCCGTGACCCTCAGATTACGAGTCGTACGCCTTAACACGCTTGGCCATGCCAGGCCTAATTTTGTATACATATCTATTTCAAACTGAGCTTTCAGAGCGAATGCGAATCGGATATGACAAGTTAATATACCCTTCAAGTTTCTAGCCCTTTGCCGTAAAAAGATGACCCACAGATGTACCATAAGAGTAAAGATTATATCTCACCGACTAGTTAGACAAAGTAGCCTAATAGATGTTAACTACTGTTCTTAACATAATCTATCAGTTTAAAATCCCGAACAGTTTTGGGTTAAAATTCTGAAAGCTATTAGAATGTTTCTTGAAAAAAAAAAAGATATTGATTTCATTAACTAATAAGAGGCCTATGTTTTTGCCGATTTTCAAGAAATTCCAAAGCTGGAAGATGATTTTTTTTATTTGTCATTATAGAAATATAATTATGAATGCTACAGATGTATCGAACATTGGCTGTTATTCACTTCAATGTTCGAACCTTGAATTTTATTGGTTCCAATGTTTGAACCTTGAATGTAATTGGTTGCAGGTTTATACATGTAAGGTTTTGTTTGCACAAAGTTATTCTTGATGTTAGGATCAGAAAAAATATTACAATTTTTTTCCTCATAGGCTAAATATTAGCAGATTAATGACCATGTAAATAAGTCATTATACGCCTTCTGATAGCATACCATCTGAGGGTAACGGATTTGAATCCCTGTTCCACCAAACATGCTCACCTTTTAAGCCGTGGAGCGTTGTAATGTGTCGAACAATCCCACTAGTCGTTGGTTAAAGGAAAGGTTCAATAGTTGGAGGTGGATGACGATGCCTTTCCCTAGTCCAGGGGTGAGCAACTTATTTTTATACTAGCCACAACTGTGGCTAATAAAACAACGTTGGCCACGCTATTAAAAAATTGAAATATGTTAGTTTAATCAAAATAATTGCATTGGAACTAACCTTCAATGTAAAAAATTAATGAGGGTTTTCATCAACAGGTCTCGTGAAATTTGACTTAATATCTGTGCTCAATGAGCATCTTAGCTCTGCCTCTGAATTTATGTCAGTAACCCGAGATCGGTATATAGACTTTAAAAAATCTAGTGTAGAAAATGCTGACTCACACCCATGTGGATCCAAACATGGAAAATAATTTTAAAATTGCTACCTTTAAAGTTGGAAGACTCATTTACCAAAGTAGAGAGCCACATCTCTCTCGTAGAACATTTTTATTTATCTTTAATGTGTTCTACACTTTGCAGGGTAAACATCTTGTTTTCAATTCCACACTTATCCAAAGACAAAAGATATGTAATTTGCTTACAAATAGAAATGAATCATGCAAAAATTCAAATATCAATTTTAAATTTTTAAATTCGGAGAAACGTGATTCAAATTTTGAGATAGATGTTTGATCCAGTTTACATATAAACCATCTTTAGCATCTGAGAAATCATAGTCCTTATTATTTTCTAGAAAACTATTCAACTTTGCAAAATATGTCAAATCATTCTTTTGTAATTGTTCCCCAATGAGGTTTAGTTTCAATTGAAATCCATGAATAGACTGTGATTGCCTGCTAATGATTTTACCTCTTCCCTGAAGCTACGTATTCAAATTATTCAAGTGAGTCATCATGCCGCACAGAAAGTGCAAATCACACTGTCATGACAAAGTTTCAATTTCAGGGAAATTTTCAATCTTACTTATTTTTCAACAAGATACTCTTTTATTTGAGGAAATAAGGAAGTAAATCGTGCCAAGGCTTTTCCTCTATTTTACCATTTTTCATTTGCAAAATCAGTAAGATTATCAAAAGTATAATCACTGCTTTTCTTCAAAGACTCAACAAACTGTCAATGGATGAGAGAGCTTCCACTTCTAATATAATTTATAATTTTCACAATAATGTCCATTAAATATTTCAGTTCATCGCTTTTAGACATCTCAGCACATAAATTTTCCTGATGTAAAATGCAGTGGAAAGATGGCAGCATGAACTTCACATTATTTTCAGTTAAATGCTGCATCAAAAGACAAACAAATCCTAATTTCGCCCCAGTCATGGTGGAAGCACAATCTGTTGTGACAGAAGCCAGTTTTTTAAAATCCGGATTGGAATTTTGACATTTCAAGAAATTTTTCAAAGATTTTTTTCCACATGTTCGATCTCGTAATCCACAAAGGCCAAGCATTTCTTCCCTCACTTGAAGATCTGAAGTTACATATCAAACCCAAAATACAACTGTGCAGTGTCACTAATTTGTGTTGACTCATCTAGCGCTAAAGAAAAATACAAAGTGTTTTAGTTGTTTAAGCAACTGATTTTCTTTGTCTTTCACTAACTTTAGAGGCCTGGCATGGCAAAGAGGGTTAAGGCATTCGACTCCCCGTCCCACCAAACATGCTCACCCTTTTAGCCGTGGGGGTGTTATAATGTATGACCAGTTCCACTATTCGTTGGTAAAAGAGTGGCTCAAGAGTCGGCGGTGGGTGGTGATGACTAGGTAGATACCTTCTCTCTAGTCCTACACTGCTAAATTAGGAACGGATAGCGCATATAGCTCTCGTGTAGCTTTGCGCGAAATTCTAAAAAGCAAAAAAACAAAACACTAACTCTAGCATTCTGCGGACATTTGTTCTTCGACTTAATGCAAGTTATTTACCTTTTGAAGAAATATTACCTTTTATTTTTGAATCATTATTCTCCACCAGAGTTCCAATGACCACAATCAATATTTCTTTTACTAGTTCAGCATCAGAAAATGATTTATTTTTCTGAGCTAGAACCCAAGCTACTATAATTATATCTAGCTAACGTAGTTAGTTCTATTGATGATAAAAATCTTTTTAAGCTTCCCTTTTGTTCATGAAGTTGTGCTTTCAGACGGCTAATTTCTTTCATACAATTTTTGCTATCAACTGAAAATTTTATAATAAATTCGTTGTAAAAATTGTTAAAGTGTTGCTTAAGGTTGTATACTTTGTTATTCATAATAACTTTGTTACACAAAAGACACACTGGTTTATTAGTTACTTCAATAACTACAAATTTCATCTCCCAACTTTCATTAAATTCTTGTTTCACGTTTTGCCAGTCACGCGCCATTTTCTTTTCAGCAGTAATGCCATATTCAATTAAATTGTTTTTATTTTCTGAGTGTTCACCATAATCTGAATTCTTTCGTTTTCGAATTATCCACTTACCCATATGATGGAATTAAAAACAAAATATATTTAAACACTTGAAAGTTACACAATAAAAATATGTTTGTAAGCGCGTGCAAAACAACGCACACTTGGTAACAAACATCTGAACCAGACTGACGTCACAAAATGGGCGGAGCCTGTGGCAGTGATGAAGCGTGCGACATTAGCGATGACATGAGGCAGTGCAGTTGCTGATTACCAAATTTGCGATAAAAATAAATGATGGAAAAAGTTGATTTCTAACCTCGAGCTGGCAACAATTGTGCTATCCTCTGACCACATGTGGTTAGTGGCTATGGAGTTTTCCACCCCTGCTCTTGTCTTTCACTTCTTAATTAGAGACAGCTCGTGAAGAAAGCTCTCGTGTAGCTTTGCGCGATATTCAAACCAACCAACTAAACAAACTGATAGCATACCATACTCTACGTGTTTCTAGAATAGGTGGCATTGAAAAATTACAACATGTCAACTTTGAATAACAATGATTTTTTGGACAACGTGCTGTAAAAGCTACGCGTAATAATTCTAAACAACTGGGACGAGGGATATGATAATTCTTCCTAATATTGTATTTAGTTTTGGCTGATCACCTAAGATTTCCATTTTGTTACCATTTCTGGAGAAAATGTTGCATCCATATTAGGTTGTAGCACTACACCTATATTTTACGAAACAGGTATATAACGAAGTTCACGTGCCACTATTCTTCTGGTATTCCATCATTAGAAAGTACACATTAGGATGTGTCGCTCTTCTTCTGATATTCCATGATTAGAAAGTACATATTAGGATGTGTCGCTCTTCTTCTGGTATTGCAATGTTAGAAAGTACACATTAGGATGTGCCACTATTCTTCTGGTATTTCATGATTAGAAAGTACACATTAGGATGTGTCACTCTTCTTCTGGTATTTCATGATTAGAAAGTACACATTAGGATGTGTCGCTCTTCTTCTGGTATTCCATGACTAGAAAGTACTCATTAGGATGTGTCACTCTTCTTCTGGTATTTCATGATTAGAAAGTACACATTAGGATCTGTCGCTCTTCTTCTTGTATTCCATGACTAGAAAGTACACATTAGGATGTGTCACTCTTCTTCTTGTATTCCATGACTAGAAAGTACACATTAGGATGTGTCACTCTTCTTCTGGTATTTCATGACTAGAAAGTAAGAATATCATGTGTTTTACTCTTTTTCTGACTTTTCATGATTAAAAGTCCAGATCGGATGTGTTACGTTTCTTCTAGTATTTGAAATTTTGAGAAGTTTGACTATACAGCTTTTCTATTTGATTTACTGGTTGTAAATAGCACAGGTCTCTCCTCTACAAAGAAAAAAAGTGCATAATTCATGATGTGGTGGACTATCATTTGAGGAACCACTACTCTTATCAGGAATATAAAAACGATCTCAGAGAATATGGGGTGATAAAAACGTCATATATAAGAAAAATTGACCAACCCCGAATCTGCTAACTTTTCATTCTGATACAAAGTTGTAATCTTTTTTTTTTGATAATTCAAATACAGTTTGGTTAGTTCGCTAAATAATTTTAACAAAGATTGTTGTGACATCGAACATTTAAAGAATTATTAAATTTGTGTCTGGACTCAACGGTTTCCGCTGTATATTGTATATTCTTTTCAAGAAAAACATTACCTACGATAAAGAAGAAATTCTTAAAGCACAGCTTACTATATAATTAAAATTTAATTTGTTATTAAAGTACTTAGATTAAAACGGCACAGTATCCCAACAAGTGTATTTTAAAAATATTCAGTTAATGTTCAAACTATTTATTAAAACTGTGAATTAAAGTACTAAAAGATTTAAGAAACTGCAGAATAAAATATTTTTGTTTCATATTTTTAGCAAATAGTTGAATAGAGGAGTCTTTAATTTTGGACTGGTAGAACAGAAGAAAGGCAGCTCGCTAGTCAACGCCATATATCCCCAACACCTGAGCTGGGCCCGGCATGGCCAGGTGGGTTAAGGCGTTCGACTCGTAATCTGAGGGTCGCGGGTTCGAATCTCGTTGGCACCAAACATACTCGCCATTTCAGCCGTGTAGGCGTTATAAAGTGACGGTCAATTCCACTATTCGTTGGTAAAAGAGTAGCCCAAGAGTTAGCAAGAATATCTAAATTAGGGACGGCCAGCGCAGATAGCCCTCGTGTAGCTTTGCGCGAAATTCAAAAACAAAACACTTACGCTGCTGTTGCCTGACTGAATAGTGGGATATTTATGTTAATATTATACAGTACCTCACGGTTCCTAGGTGTAGAGCTCGTTCTTGAAGAAATGGGGCACAAATTATACAAACCGAGGATACGCAGGTTAGGTATAAATTAAAAACTTCGTTAGTAATTAATATATGAATAAATATACTTGCAAACATTCTTTAAAACGAAACCTGCTTTTCTAGATGGGAACTCATGACGTTTCTCATTGGTCCCTTATATGATAAAAACTGTAAAGGTGGTTCTCATTGGTCCCTTATATGATATATTATAAAGCTCACTGTTGAAAGCCAACAACATAAAAACAAACATACTAGGGACAGCTGTATGTGGAGATACGGTTGTTTGTTTCAGTGCAATTACATAAATTCAAATTTTAAACATTAAGAATAATTTATGTGAAGATTTATAACTGGTGAACCACGAAGTAATATTTACGTTTACAGGACCAAAAGGATAGTTGCATGCTCATCTCATGCGATTTTTAAGTTCCTGAGAAAGAACTGGAGGCACTGAAGTACTTTTAAAGTAGGTAGGCTTAAGATCGTACTCGTTAGCGAATAGAAGATTCTAGTGACTAGGATACTTTAAACAGTTATGGGAGTGTACTTGATAAACATATATAAAATACATATGTACGTACTTTAACATATACATACATAAGTAGATAATGTAAAGGAAAAATCAGTTGGAAATTTCCTGTTAAACATCGATAATGATATGAGTTTTGAGATTTTGAAAGTTGTAAATAAGATCTTGGTGAAAAGTTAAACTGAACAATGCATTTATTATTGTTATTTCTTTTATATTTACCACACTGTTTAAAGGCATATCTTTATCGCTGTTGTTGGAAACAACAATCAAGTAAATATTATTTTGACTTTAAATAACGATGATACATGTTTGTAAATGCTGTTCTGAATTCCGATAACACATATTTGTAAACAGTGGTCTGAGTTTGCAATACAAACAATACATACTTGTAAACACGTTTACAACACGTTAACACGTTGGCTTTGTGTTACAAATATTACATGCATTTATATAAGCATAAATATACAATTTGTGATTATTTTTTGAAGTTAATCATTTATATAATATAAATTAAATATGTTACTCCTTTCCTACTGCCTTCCAGTGGCTCAGCGGTATGTCTGCGGACTTACACGCGAAAATCCGGGTTTCGATACCCGCGGTGAGCAGAGTAGAGATAGCCCATTGTGTAGCTTTGTGCTTAATTCAAAACAACAACAAGCTTTCCTACTCGAATTTGTTTGTGTTAATACTTGAATTTGAATATGGTTCTTAGCTTTCACTTCAAGTAGACATTTCTAATTATCTATTAGAATAAATTAATCAAAATGCTATTTAACATAAACAGATTAGTTTGAAGAAAAGGGGTTTTAAGAAATATCGCCGAAGGGATCAGTAATTTTCTGCTGTAAATACATATCGAAACAAAATTACTTATGTCGTATCGATTAGTGAAGAAATATTGTTAATCCACTGTTTCGATTTAAGAGCCTTATTTTAAGAAAATTAGCAGTCCACGAGCTTAAAGACAGCTTTCTTCATGAAGGATAAACCTGAGAACGGATTTACTAATCTTGTGAAACAAATACAGATCTTCATATAAGGGGTTATCTCTGATATTTCAATGAACTAAACGAATACAAACTTTCACGCAAGAAATTATTTCAGAGCAAGTCCGCTTATCAACTGCCTTACACAAAGATCGTAATAGTTTGCCGTTATTTTACCTTCCACTGCACAGTGGTGAGTCCGAAGGCTTGGAACGTTGGTAACCGGATTTGTGATGTACGATGGCGGACAAAACACAGATATCCCACTGTGCTTCACAACAAATAGTAATCTTGTTTGTCTAGCTGTCTTGAATTTCGCCCAAAGCTACACGAGAGCTATTTGGGCAAGCCGTCCCTAATTTAGCAGTGTAATACTAGATGGAAGGAAGCTAATAATCACCACCCACCGCCAATTCTTGAACTACTCTTTTGCCAACGAATAGTGGGATTGATCATAACATTATAGCGCCTCCGACTGCAAGTCGAGCACCCATAACAACGACAAACAATACTGTTATTTAGGATCTGTTTCCTTCCATTTTAATGAATTTTATAAAAAATGAAGAATTTATCGTATTATTAAGCATTATTAGTTTTTCATATTCTTAGCCGCCTGGTGTGCCAGCAGTAAGTTTAGAGACTTACAACACTGAAATCTGGGGCTGGATTTCCAGCGCTAAAGAAAACGCAGGTAGCTCTGTTTGACATCAAACAAATAATATTCTCAAAGAAAATTATTTTTTAAACATGAGTGTTTCCAAGATGAAGACTGAAAATTTTACCAAACGTATTCTTTAAAAGTACATAATGTTAAACGATATTACAAGCTGAAAGGGTTTGTTTTTGAATTTCACGCAAGAACATACGAGAGCTATCTGTACTAGCCGTCCCTAATTTTGCAGTGTAAGACTAGAGGGAAGGCAGCTATTCATCACCACACCCCGCCAGCTCTTGAGCTACTCTTTTACCAACGAATAGTAAGATTGACAGTGACATTATAATGCATCAGGGCTGAAAGGGCAAGCACGTTTGGTGTGACGAGAATTCGAACTCGCGACCCTCAGATTACCCTTCGAACACCTTAACCACCTGGCCATGCTGGGCCTACATTTTACATGTCTTCCAGATTCGTCACACAAAGAAACATGTAGCATGTTGATGAGCCGTTGGTAATAATAACAATGCTGTGAATCTTATATAACTAGGATTGGAAAGGTGTCTATATGGTATGATATTGAAACTTCAAATTGTAAATTATTGCTACCATATCAATAAAGTTTATATCTTTAACCATCAAAAACCAGATATCAACGCCCAAAATACTCTCTATGGTAGCAAACAACATGCTAATAAGCATATTACCATCTATAAAGCTCCCTGTGATAGCAAACTGCTCTTGTGGCTTGTTTAAGTAGGTGTTGGCAAGAAAGAAAATAAGAACTTTCATAAAACATGTTGAATGTATATTTCTATAGGGGCCAAACAATTCTCGATTAGAGTAGGTGGCAGTAACGAAACGAATTACGTTTTCAGCTTAAACTTCATATGTAGATGCGTTGTGTGCATTTCGGAAGTATTCTTACAGAAACTGTGACTTTCTATAAGAGTTGTAAACATCTTCCACTTTAAAAATAGTGATACTTAGAGGAAATATCTTATGAAACTTATATTTTGTAGTCGCGTTTTCATATTCAAATATATAACCAGATAATCCTACAAAACATACAAAACATTAAGTTAGTATCCAAATACATATATGACCAGATAATCCCATCAAACACACAGAACATCAAATATAGTTATAGTTAAACTATTTTTGATTTAGAAATCAGCATATCATGTTTCAAGTATTGATGATACATATTAGATGTGGACGGTATGCATCATAACTACATTTTGATACTATTTGGATTTTCGTAGGTAGTGTGATACCACAGACAATTGTTTACCTTTGGTAAGGGTGTGTAACAGCTCTTTAAGACATAAACTAATCAAAACGGAACTTTCCTTTGTACTTAATCACATTGGAAATAAAAATAAGGATAAACTCTGGAAACCAGGATTACCCAGTATGAAACCTATAACATGTCGTATCTAAGCTGTAGTAAGCCATCTGCGGAGTCTTGTAACATGTTAGAATTCATAAACACATAGGTAAATGGCAAAAGCAGTCCACGCGCCCCTTGCAACAAAATCACAAATGGAAAACGTCTGAAACGAGGCCAGCAAAGTATGGATTCACAAAGACAAGGCTTCTGGTTTTATTCGTCAGCTAGTTGAAGCATTCAACAGATTAATAGCAGACGTAAAAAGAGAGTGTTTATGTCTATTTCCTACAAAGACATACTGATCAAATGGCCAGTTTCAGCACCTATTGATATTTGTATTATTACTCTCTTGTAAACGGGCGATGAAAACTATTATTATAGCACAATAGATGAATTATGAAAAGGAAAATAGCTGTGCTTTGGACAACGACAGTGCATAGTCGTCAGATAAAGCGTGATTGGCCGTGACGACATGGACAGTAAAGACTTGGTGAGGTTCCAAAATCATTTTAATATAACACACTAAACTTATTCATCAAAATTCTACTTAGAGAAACAAAAATGAAGTTTCTAGAAGTCCCTTTTTACATGTATCTGCCACATTAATCCCGTTGTTAGTATTATTTGTGTAAAATGGTTTGAAAACAAATATTATTCTGTTTAAAAGAACTAGCAACACAGTAGAACAGTAACGTGATAAAAAACGGGAAATAAAATACGATAATTAGTGCAACGGACGTTTACAAAAACGTAAACTAAAATAAGGGAGAATTTTAGTTGATATATTTTTAGCCAATCATACTCTTAAAATTAAAAACCCGATGATTTCCGAAAAACCAAACACACTGATGTATAAAAATTTCTCCTCTATGTTCCAAATGTACAATTGCGTGATAAATGACTGGTGTGATAATAGTACTAAGAATTAGACACAAGTCACTAAACAGTTTCAAATGGGAGTTCTTGGCACAAAGAAATTGTTTCAACGCAGTAGGTGTCTTCTTGGTTAACTTGGCGTCAATGAAATACGTGGTCACCGAGGAGATGCATGACCGAACAACACAGTATATTATCGTAACACGTTGCAAGTTAGTTCACTGGCGATCCAGTCGGGGTGTAAAAAATGGAAGCTGTTGCTTTCTCAGTATACAGCGGTCTTTCTGTAAGTCTCAGAAAGACAAAGTTGGAGAGAACACTGAAGCGAAAAGAATTCTTGGCTTCCCAGTAGCTCTTATTTCTAACCAAAGTAACAAAAATGGTGTGTTTTTTTTTGTAATTGGAATTGGCTGAACATCCTGATAACCAATATCAATTATTGCTATTATTTTTGGTCTGTCGTTGTTTTGATTATCTCCGATTTCTTTAGGGAATATCACAGACAAAGATATGCTTAAGAATATTTTATTTGGCTCATTACATTGAACTTTTTTTTGTGAGGGTAGTGAAGGGGAGTCGAGACACGTCAAAGCAGACTTGTTTGTCCAGTTCATAATATGTGTTTGCCCACAGGTTTGTCACACAATTTGAATGCAGACCTTAGTCGATTTGTAATCGTTATTTAAGTATGTGTTGTTTCGCTTGGCAAACAAGCTTGCTTGACTATGGTAACACTTATTAATGATGTGTCTATAGTATTACACCGTCAGATGTCGCTACAAACATATTTTACTACCGACCAATTCAAAAACGGAATTTCTAACCGAACGGATTGAACTTCATCCTTTTTAATGAATTCATATTTACTTTCGTACCTGTACGCTTTAATTTTCAAACTAATAGTAAAATCTGTTTTGTTTTACATTACTTATTCATAATTCTAAAAGAAAAATTTTGTCATTAGATCTTATTTAAATAGTTTGCGCCACACGTGATATTTTCATAATTTTGTAACATTGTACTTTCTGTGGGAGTGAATGTTCTGAATTTTAAATCAGTTGCGGTTCAGCATGGCTGGGTGGTTAAGGCGCTCGTCTCCTACTCTGATGGTCGCGGGTTCGATTTCCATTGACAACCTTTTAGCTGTAGGAGCGTTATAATGTAATGGTGAACTCCACTATTCATTGGTAAAAGTAGTGCAAGAAATAGCGGTGAGTGGTGATGACTAGCTGCCTTCCCTCTAGTCTTACACTGATAAATTAAAGATGGCTAGCACAGATAGCTCTCGTGTATCTCTGTGTGAAATTAAAAAAGCGATAATATTTAAAGTTAATTTAGCGTTTTATTACCTATGTCACATACATTTAAATTTTTAGTAATTTTTTAGGTTTTCCAAGCATTTTACTGTTATTTGAAAAGAAGTATCGTATTGTATTCTGTACTAGCTAGAGTACCCGTTCCCTAAACGGAGATTATGTAAATTCATGATTAATGAAAGGTTAATGAAAGCGCAGAAACGACCATAAAACTGCCAAATACAAAAATGTGAAACCTCAAGTTTGTATATATCTCCACATGGATACAACAAACTTTTATACCAAATTTGGGGCAAAATAGTGGTAAAAAACGTAAAAGAAACGTTCACAGAAAACCGCAAAACGCAGAGCTGATAATTTGTTTGTACCTGCTTGGATCTATTGAATCTCCACAACAAATTTGGTGAAGATCCATCCACACCCTTGACAAACAGTACTGTTATATTTATATATATTCATAATTAAGCTGCTAAGGGTATGTGTTGCTTTTCCTAATTCTGAATAACTACATAGAAAGAAGGCAGCCAACTATTAGCAATATAACACCCATAATTTACGCTCACAGACTTATGATCACTTGTATAATCCCCTATAGATTAAAGTCCGTGGAACAGTAGTATCTCACATTTGAGAACTGTACCCCAGGACCAGTCAACGTCTTCCGAAAAAAAGAGCAGTAGCACAAAATAATACAGTTTTAACAAGAAGCATTTCACGTTTTCAATAATAAACCTGCATATTATTTACGTTTTATTTTACTTCTACTCATATAACCAACACGAATGTTTCGTTCAAAGACGTAACTACATTTTTATTCTGTATAATTAGAAGTAGATAGATAGAGTACGTGGATAGAACATAAAAAATACAACTTTAAGGAATTTAAATTATTTCTTGCGAAACGTCTTAGTTAAGATTTACGTAGAAACAAATCTGTGTTACATAAAACACATCAATAGATTCGTTTTATGTTACTCACTGATTAGGCGTATTTAATTACAAGTTACAGCTATTACAATCAGTAAGATTAGTTTTTAGAACATGTGCGGAGTTTCGATCACTGAGTGGCTAGGCATGGCCAAACGTGTTAAGACGTTCGACTCGTAATCCGAAGATCGCGGGTTCGAATCCCGATCGCGCCAAATATGCTCGCCCTTTCAGCCGTGGGGGCGTTATAATGTTACGGTTAATCCCAATATTGGTTGGTAAAAGAATTTACCCATTTGGCGATGGGTGGTGATACCTAGCTGCCTTCCCTCTAGTCTTACACTGCTAAATTAGGGACGGCTAGCGCAGATAGCCCTCGAGTAGCTTTGCGCGAAACAAAAACAAACAAAATTCGATCACTGATTCGATCATTCTCAAGTACACAAAGTTGTTTCAACACAGTAGGTGTTTTCTTGGTTAACTTGGCGTCAATGAAATACATGGTCATCGAAGAGATGCACAACCGAACTAAGCAGTCTATTCTCGTTGACCCGGCATGGTCAGGTGGGTTAAGGCGTTCCACCACCCGTCGCATCAAACATGCTCGCCCTTTCAGCGGTAAAGGCATTATAATGTCACGGTCAATCCCACTATTCGTTGGTAAAAGAGTAGCCCAAGAGTTGGCGGTGGGTGGTGATGACTAGCTGCCTCTAGTCTTACACTGCTAAATTAGGAACGGCTAGCGCAGATAGCCATCGGGTAGCTTTATTGTTTTTCTTCTTTGTGATTACTGTGGTAGATTCGCCAATGAAACGTTGCACGCACTTTATCTTTTTTTATGTTTGGCCTATAACAAATCAAAACTGATATTAGATTTTATATTAGGCCTTTAACAAAACACAAATTATGCTAGATTTTTGTCTGTTTGTTTTTGAATTTCGCGCTCAGCTACACAAAGATTATCTACGCTAGCCATCTGTAATTTAGCAGTGTAAGTCTAGAGAGAAGGCAGCTAGTCGTCACTACCCACCGCCAACGCTTGAGCTACTCTTTTATCAACGAGAAGAGGGATTGACTGTCACATAGTGACGCCCACACTGCTAAAGGGCGAGCATGTTTGGTGCGGTGGGGATCTGAATCCGCGACTTTTAGATTACGAGTCGAGTGCTTCAATCACCTGGCCATGCCACACTTAAATTTCTGCTTTAGGCCTTTAACAAAAAAAAAGTTAGAAAAGTTTTGTAAATGAATATCATTGATTGGATAACTCCAAGAAAACTCGGTCAGTAAAAAATATTACAAAAGAGAACTTTAAGATACATTTGGAACAACTTTCTATACAGGTGGTTACACGATTACACTGAGAAATACCTAATGATATGTGATGAATGGATGTTCCAATTACTATTTATGTGATGTAATATTTGTTGTGTTAATAGTTTAACCCTAGATTTACAAGTGAGTTATTTATAAGCACTTACATAATTGTAACCATCGGTTTCTATTAACAAAATATTAGATCATAAGAAATTAAATAGAAAGTGACGTATTCATTTGCAGTCTATGCACACAGTACGAACCAATGTAAACGTGTTCAGTTATCTATACACGATACACAAACAGTATGAAGCTTTACGAAACAACAAATCATTTATTCAGTTGTTGTCCATAAACACATACCATGAAGTGTTATAGACAGGGTAAGCAACGCGCTAAGTAGTATAAATATTAATACTTAGTGGTTATTAACCATAAAATAGCAATAAATAATAATAAAATAAGGTTTAGCGGATGTTATCACTACACAATGACAGAAAACTTACTTCGTCTCAGAAGAATTGCTCCCCTGATTTAAATATGTTATAAGCACATACAAAGAAAGTAATGAAAACAGTAGCATTATAAAACTAAATAGTATACCACGAAGTCAACTTATTATGCACTTTTTTAGCATCAGCCCATTATGAAACTAAATAATATACCACGAAGTCAACTTATTATGCACTTTCTTAACATCAGACCATTATAAAACTAAATAATATACCACGAAGTCAACTTATTATGCACTTTCTTAACATCAGACCATTATAAAACTAAATAATATACCACGAAGTCAACTTATTATGCACTTTTTAGCATCAGCTCATTATAAAACTAAATAATATACCACGAAGTCAACTTATTATGCACTTTTTAGCATCAGCTCATTATAAAACTAAATAATATACCACGAAGACAACTTATTATGCACTTTTTTTTAGCATCAGCTCATTTCTACAGAACATGAACAATTATTTTTGTTTCTTAAAATGAGAGAGAAAGTCTCATGTGATGGATATATATATACTACTTGTTATTTTTGTCACGTGTTATACTGATAAAAGTAAATGAATTGCTGGGGTAAAGGAATGAGTCGAATACATAACGACAAATCTTTTAGTAATGAAGAAAAAATACAACACAAGAAGACATATTCGATCAGTGGATCACAAAACTGATTTTTGCACGCATTGTTCCCTTATATATTAAGTGGAAAGATTCAAGATGGTTAATGTAGCTTTTATCTTTGTTTTTTTTCGCAGGTCATTTCGCCTGAGAATTTTTTCATAGTTTTAAATGACAAAGAATACAAAATATTAGTGGTTGATAAATTTGTATGAATAGAAATATAGTTTTTGTGGAATCTTTATGAAGGATAATTTTGTATTTTCTAGTATTTTGTCAGTAAGTGTGGTCGTTACAAAAAGAAAAAAAAAGAGGCACTTGGTGATTAGGGGGCGCTTGAATCGTAATCTCCGGTTTGCGAATTAAAATATTTCTTTTTGAAATATTCACCCTCACAATCGTGAGGGCGTTATAATGTGATGCTCAACCCCATTATTTGTTGGTAATATAGTAGTTCAGGAGTTGGCGGTGGATGGTGATGACTAGTTACCTTCCTTCTATAGTTGTCTATAGCTGCTAAATTAGGGATGGATATCATAGAGAGCCCTCTATTAGCTTTGCGCAAAAATGAAAGAACAAACAAACAGTTTTGATATCTAGTTTGATATTAGGTGAACACTTCTTTCCCTAGTGGTATGTCTACGGATTATTTTGCTAGAATCCGGATTTCGATACTCGTGGTGAGCAGAAAACAACTAGTCCTCGGTATAGGTTTGTAATTAATGACAAATAGTAACAACAATAAGGAACGTTGTTTTAAAGTTAACTACAAAGATACACAATGGGCTATCTGCACTATGTCTACCACGGGTATCGAAACCCGGATTCTAGCGTTGTAGACTGGGGAGTAAGGCGAATGGTAGAACACGAGAACAAAGATTTTCACAACGTGTAGAAAAATTAATATTTCAATATTGTTAGTGCCACAGCATGAAGTAATTAATTAAATCAAATACTTGTAACTGTTCCTTTATATAACAGATAACATATATTTTAATTATACACTTTATTAGCACTTTAAAGGCAAACAGTCTATTTGTTTGTTTCTGAAACACACGACAAGCTACACAGTATTGAATTGATACACAAGAGAAAAGTCAGGTAATTAACAGTACCCGCCGCCAAATGTTCATATACCCTGATCGAATCATAGGATTTGACTGTTACTATTGTAGCACATCTACAAATACAAAGTGCAAAGAATGTTTATGCGACATGGGGGCGTTAGCCATGGACTGTTAACTCTTGACAGCTCGGCATGTTAACACCTCGGTCACGCCCAGCCTGTATGTGTAGTCCATGTGTTCTTAATTCATTTTGTTTTCATGTGATATTCTGTGTCCATATTATTTCCATTCTCATTTTAGTTAATCTAAAATCTATAAATAGTTAGTTTTTGTTGCCATGAATTTCGTCATTCATTATAAATTCAATTTTATTTCATAAAACTACTTAATGAGAAACGAAAGTATAAAAAAACCAGAGGTAACAGACACACACACACACACATACATATATAACTAAAATTTATAAGAATGGATACAAATACAAAAGCATCACCGTGTTTTTGCCCCTGTGGTTTTAATCTGTTTCACTATTTACACTAGCAGTATAAATCCGCAGACATGCCGCTGTGCCACTGGAGGGTTTGTCGCTTTGGAAACAAGAGATTGGATAAATGAACCAAATATTTCTGTGATAAATTTGTTTTCAAAAAACAAAGGCAAAACATTACAGACTTAGTTAAAAAAACGTATTACGTGCATTTTGGGATTTAGCTTGGGCACCAAGAAATATCATGCGTTCCACACAAAATTTGCACTGTTTGCATGGCAGAGTTGAAAACATTAGATTAATGGTGAGAAAATGTCTTCGCCTTTTGGAATTTCAGTAGTCTGGCACGAGCCTGGAAACCACAGAGATGACTGTTATTTTTGTTCATTTAACGTGCAAGGATACAACATTCGAAATAACTTTTTTATCCAAATCTTCAATTGCTATAAGACCTGTTGTTCATAGAAATTTTCGTTCCTATACCTACTCTGGAGACTCTTGACACAGTTTCATCTGTTTCTGAATTTGATATCGATAGAAGTGATAATAAGGCTAGTTTTCAACCTGAAATGTGTGGTGACCCACAACGTTTTACACAAGGTGCACTTAATGATTTGGGCCTTTTAAAGAATTTTTCAGAGATGTTGGGGGCCAGACTTTGGGCTAAAAATTAATTTTTTCCAGGATCATCATTCATTGTTAGATAAATATATGAAACACATTTTATACTATAATTTTTGTAAGAAGGTTCACTGGTTTATTGCAACAATATTACTGAATTAATACCAATGCTAAGAGCTGCAGTCTATGAGACAAGTGAGTGGTAATTGTTTGTTGATTCCTGCAAAGACGTATAAGAGAGGACTCCTTCATAATTGTAATGTATATATTCATCTGCTCTTGTGGCTCATTCGGTTCACTTTACGGAAACATATGAAAAATTCAAACTTTTTATTAATAATGTTAAATACAAAGAATATAGTTGGCTACTTTCTGGATACTTAAAGATTCTTTGCGTGTTATTGGATCAACAGTCCGGTTGTATAAATTTTCCATGTTTTTTGTGTGAATGGGACAATGAAGAAGCAACAGCCACAAGGAGTCAGCCTGAAACCAGGATCAAGAAACATTGAATGTGAAAGTTTGGTTGACACAATGAAAGTCCTATTACCTCCACTTCACATAAAACTGGGCTTGATGAACAGGTTGTAAAAAACCTCAGACAAAGATAGTGATCGTTTCAAGTATATATGTGGGAAATTCCTAGCTCTTCCAGAAGTGGAATTTAAAGAAGGAATCTCAGATTAGGAAATTGACTTTGGATTGTTTGTTTTTTGAATTTCATGTGAAGTTACACGAGGGATATTTGCGCTAGCCGTCCCTAATTTAACAGTATAATAGTAGAGGGAAGGCAGCTAGTCATCACCACCAACTCTTGGGCTACTCTTTTACCAACGAATAGTAGGATTTTTATATGCAAAAACGGCTCGTTTGGGTTGAGAAAATATTTTACATAGAAGGTCGAAACGTTGTTCGCCCTTTATGTAAAATATTTTCTCAACCCAAACGAGCCGTTTTTGCATATAAATTTCTCAACAAGTGGGTTTCTCGACATCACTGAATAGTAGGATTGACCGTAATTTATAACGCCCCCACGGCTTAAAGGGCAAGCATGTTCGGTGCCATGGGGATTCAAACCCTCGACCCTCATATTACGAGTCGAACGCTTTAACCCACCTGGCCATGCTGGGCCTGACTTTAGAAAAACAGTTCGAAAGGACAAGGAGGAAAGGTGGAAAAAAAGCGTGGAGTGCCTTTTAAGATGCTATTAACAATTTTTTTAGGGGGAACAATAAGGACTTAAATTAGGAAAATATTATCATTGGGTTGCAGTATAATCTTGAAAGCTCATTTCTTACACTCCCGTATTCACTATTTCCCTGACAATTTCGGTGTCGTCAACAAAGAACAAGGGGAAAGGTTTCATCAAAACATCAGGGAAATAGAGAGGAAGTATTAGGAAAGGTGAAACATCAGCATGATGACCAGAGAGGAAGTATTAGGAAAGGTGAAACATCAGAATGATGACCAGAGAGGAAGTATTAGGAAAGGTGAAACATCAGCATGATGACCAGAGAGGAAGTATTAGGAAAGGTGAAACATCAGCATGATGACCAGAGAGGAAGTATTATGAAAGGTGAAACATCAGCATGATGACCGATTACTGCTGTTCATTAAAACGAGATGATCCAGACACAATACATAAAAGAAAAACAACAACATGTAGTCTTGAGGATGAATGAGATTGCATATTCGTTTGACATCAATGTTCTTCCCTTTTCTTTTAGTTCCTTTGTACTTTTATTTAGAAACATGATTATAAAAAAAATGTTCGTTTAGGGAAACGAAATAATAAGTTTGCTCTACGGAAGAGTTTTTGTTTCTTCCCGATTGAGCTACTCTATAGGATTGTTAGTCACGTTATAACGCCCTCACGGCTGAAAGGGCAAGCATGTTCGGTGTGACGGAGATTCGAACCCTCGACCCGCAGCTTGCACCCTCACTACCTTGCCACGTGAATCCGTTTCAGGAAAATTGGTAATTAACTAATTAATTTTCCACTTTGTCAAAGTAGAAATGAACTTTCTAAATGTTAAATAATATGCTTTAGAAATAATGTGACAACCTTAATAACAGTGGCGTATGTGCTTCATAAAAAGTGATAAACTTTCCAGGCTTCATATGAAGAGACAATGAGGTCCCTGAAATTGTTTTATCTTGAAAAAATTAATATTTATAGATGATCCCATCGAGGTTTTGTAAAGTTATAAAGTGAATTGATAGTATTGATACATCATCTTGTTTAATACTCAACAGTGAGATACACTAAGAACAAGGGTACGAATATAAATTAGACCATGATAGGAGTCATCTTCAGCTGAGACAGATTTAATTTTATATCAGAATGGTTAGCCTTTAGAACAGGTTGCTTCAGATGTAGAGGAGTTTAAGGCAAAGCTTGATTAATATTTGAATGACAAGGGCTGGTTTTGAGCATGTTACGTATTTACGCGTGTACAAAGTGAGCTTTTCTGATAAATAGATTGAAAATTGTTAGCTTTCATGTACAAAAGCTTTAAATATATAAAGCACTGTTTTATGAAGTTCGCACTTTACATTCACGAAGCACGTGCGAAGTAATGGAATTGAGTGGCATTCCTTGTAAAAACGAACGACCCAAACAAGCAATAACATGAACAGGGAAAGAAGGTAAAGGTTTCCCTTCTTTAACCTACCCACTTATATGTTCATTACAACACTACTTTTAACCTACTTACTTACATGTTCATTACAACACTACTCTTTAACCTACCCACTTACATGTTTATTGCAACACTACACTTTAACCTACCCACTTACATGTTCATTACAACACTACTCTTTAACCTACTTACTTACATGTTCATTACAACACTACTCTTTAACCTACCCACTTACATGTTCATTACAACACTACTCTTTAACCTACTTACTTACATGTTCATTACAACACTACTCTTTAACCTACCCACTTACATGTTTATTGCAACACTACTCTTTAACCTACCCACTTACATGTTTTTTGCAACACTACTCTTCAACCTTCCCACTTACACGTTCATTGCAACACTACTATTTGTTTTTTTGCATGTTATTTTATTTGTAATTAAGCACAAAGACACACAATGGGCTATCTGTGCTCTGCCCACCAGGGTATCGAAACCTCAGACATACCTGACATTGAGGGGTAGGCTCTTGCCGTTTTATAAAACAAAGCTATATTCTGATATCTCATCTTCACCTGTCTTGACTTCTCTGATTTTGTAACAGTAAATTAGATATATTTTACAAGCATTTAAAGCACAAGCGAGGCCCAATATAACATCCTAAAACTATTCACAAAATATATGTTTACATAGATTTCTGAAGACGTAAATTATGCTCTATAATCATAAGAGTCTTTTAAGTATCCAAAGTAAAGTATTATTTTATCAGAAGTCTCCACATTATTTCAGATCTCTAGTTCTGCTAGTTTCTTAGTTTCATTCCTCTTTAAGTTTTTATTAACTCTTTAATTAAACTTTATTTTGGCTTCAGTTTCCTCCTATGAATTTTGTGTGTTTTTTATTAGATTCGTTCTTGTTAACACTGTGCTGATAGGCTGGTTTTATTTCTCATTTACTCTTGGTTACTTTCTGTCAGACATACTCGTTGGACTTTGCTTGTTGTCAGACATGCTCGCTGGACTTTGCTTGTTTTTCTGTTTGTTCTTCATTAGACACACTCTTGTTTCTCTGTTTGTTCTTCATTAGGCACACTCTTGTTTCTCTGTTTGTTCTTCATTAGATACACTCTTGTTTCTCTGTTTGTTCTTCATTAGATACACTCTTGTTTCTCTGTTTGTTCTTCATTAGATACACTCTTGTTTCTCTGTTTGTTCTTCATTAGATACACTCTTGTTTCTCTGTTTGTTCTTCATTAGGCACACTCTTGTTTCTCTGTTTGTTCTTCATTAGATACACTCTTGTTTCTCTGTTTGTTCTTCATTAGACACATTAGACACACTCTTGTTTCTCTGTTTGTTCTTCATCAGATACACTCTTGTTTCTCTGTTTGTTCTTCATTAGGCACACTCTTGTTTCTCCGTTTGTTCTTCATTAGATACACTCTTGTTTCTCTGTTTGTTCTTCATTAGGCACACTCTTGTTTCTCCGTTTGTTCTTCATTAGATACACTCTTGATTTTCTGTTTGTTCTTCATTAGACACACTCTTGTTTCTCTGTTTGTTCTTCATTAGGAACACTTTTGTTTCTCTGTTTGTTCTTCATTAGATACACTCTTGTTTCTCTGTTTGTTCTTCATTAGACACACTCTTGTTTCTCTGTTTGTTCTTCATTAGATACACTCTTGTTTCTCTGTTTGTTCTTCATTAGACACACTCTTGTTTCTCTGTTTGTTCTTCATTAGATACACTCTTGTTTCTCTGTTTGTTCTTCATTAGACACACTCTTGTTTCTCTTTTGTTCTTCATTAGACACACTCTTGTTTCTCTGTTTGTTCTTCATTAGATACACTCTTGTTTCTCTGTTTGTTCTTCATTAGATACACTCTTGTTTCTCTGTTTGTTCTTCATCAGATACACTCTTGTTTCTCTGTTTGTTCTTCATCAGATACACTCTTGTTTCTCTGTTTGTTCTTCATTAGATACACTCTTGTTTCTCTGTTTGTTCTTCATTAGATACACTCTTGTTTCTCTGTTTGTTCTTCATTAGGCACACTCTTGTTTTTCCGTTTGTTCTTCATTAGGCACACTCTTGTTTCTCCGTTTGTTCTTCATTAGATACACTCTTGTTTCTCTGTTTGTTCTTCATTAGGCACACTCTTGTTTCTCCGTTTGTTCTTCATTAGGCACACTCTTGTTTCTCCGTTTGTTCTTCATTAGATACACTCTTGTTTCTCTGTTTGTTCTTCATTAGGCACACTCTTGTTTCTCCGTTTGTTCTTCATTAGGCACACTCTTGTTTCTCCGTTTGTTCTTCATTAGATACACTCTTGTTTCTCTGTTTGTTCTTCATTTGTTCTTCATTAGGCACACTCTTGTTTCTCCGTTTGTTCTTCATTAGATACACTCTTGTTTCTCTGTTTGTTCTTCATTAGACACACTCTTGTTTCTCCGTTTGTTCTTCATTAGATACACTCTTGTTTCTCTGTTTGTTCTTCATTAGACACACTCTTATCAAATTTTAATATCCCTTCTTGTTTCCGTTTCATTCTTGTTTGTTGTCTCATCAAACCTACAATAGTCGTAGTAACGCATGCTAATTTCGCACGCGTGTGTTATTATATAATTCATATACACTGGTGTAAGTGCTATGAGATACTAGAACGTAATGCATACATACCAATACAATTTAAAAACAGCTCAAATAAGCTTAAGAAACAAAATAACAACAATAACAATAACAATTAAACACTGAAAGCAAGCTCTTATCATTCAAATATTTTTATGAATATATATATATATATTTTAACTTCCTTATATTAATCGCACCACCACATCTAAAAGTGACCCTTTTCAAAGACGAATCACACTATAAGAAAAATTAAGCTTTTGTAATTGAACTTGACTCCTACTCTGCCAAAATATTTATTTGTGTCCATTAGTTATATCATTTTTACCACTAAGTACGAACAAAGATTATGTATTAACACTATCATTTCATTAAAGAGTCTGAAACACCTCAACCAGATCCCCTCCACCTCAAGATAAAAAAAATTTCAGAGATCTGAGTTTATCGTAAGACAACCTTTTCATATCATATATCATCCTAGTAACTTCTTCGTGAACCCTTCAGAACAATTCAATGTTCTCCCTAAGGTAAGAAGCCCAAGATTGAACATAATACTTCAAATCCGGCCTAATCAGTGACCTATACAATGAAAGTATGACCTTTTTCACTTGTATTCAATAGTCTTGTAGATACAACCTAAAATTCTATTTGCCTTACCACTAGAAACTGCACACTCCTTGGATGGCTTAAGAGACTGATCAGCTACTACAGGAAAATAACTTTTCAGCATTGTTAAGGGTATTCCCATCAAAACTATAGTCACATTTCAAATTACCATACTCTGAGTATCATCACGTTATAGTCACATTTCAAATTACCATACTCTGAGTATCATCACGTTATAGTCACATTTCAAATTACTATACCCTGAGTATTATCACGTTATAGTCACATTTCAAATTACCATACCCTGAGTATCATCACGTTATAGTCACATTTCAAATTACTATACCCAACGTGCATTACCTTGCACTATTATTATAATAACACTTGAGTGAGTATTATCACATTACCTAAAACTTTCTCTATCTGTCCTATCTTTTTGTTTTGTTTTTATATTTACAAAATTCAGACCATTGTTTATTTACTTATTTAAACATAACACTACTTTACTATATTTCGTTCTTTTGGCCCACATTGTTTGCCATTTTAGAGCAATATCTCTTATTAAACACTATAGATTGACACAGGAACCATTTACTGAGTAGAAGTTAATAAAAGTAACACATCGAAGCACACACGAAAATCGTCCGTTAGTCTCAATTTGATTTATCACAATAACTGTATTTTACGAGTTACAGTTTTGAACACTTTATTTTACGACTGTTATAAATGACAAGCACAACATGAAAAAAACAAGGAAAAACTGGTTCTTCAAGATCCATAAATTATAATCAATATTATTTCGACTCATGGTAAAAAGAGAAACTTTTAACTCCAACTGCTCGCCATTCATTGAATTTTATTTAATAACTCAAATCTTCAGTGATGCTGACGAAGTTATTTAGCGTGATGTGAAGAAGGTTTGATGAGTATCAATTATGAACGCATTTCTCTAATGTCTTTGGTATTGTTACATGTTTTATAAGATGGATAGATTTTTGAAGCTGGTTTCGTACAGTGCAGATGCTGGATTAGTCTGATCCGGTACAATGTATGTAAATGTAGCGGAACGCTTACTTTATTCCCATGAAATGGAGTTAATATTCAGAATTCTCTCTCAAACTGTTAGCTAATGTTAATACATAAGAAAGTGTTTGTGGTATTAAGCCTGCTGGCATAAATTTCAAATGAAATAGAGAGAGAACATCACTATATTTTATATCCTTGCCTTTCACATTACCACTATAGGAAAGAAGCTATACGTTCCCAGACCCTTGGCGAAAATGTGATTCTATCGGTTGATCAGAATTACGAGAGAAATCTGCGTACTCGCAGATTCATTGATTTTTTTACGAGGAAGATCGAAGCATGTAGATTATTCCATAAATACACCTATGATTCCAAGATTCTCATTCAAAATCAGTTGAATGACAAGGAATAATAAAACCTACAGGTATTTAGGTCCTCATTTAGCATCAGTTGATGACAAGGAATAATAAAATCTACAGGTTTTCATGTCCTCATTTAGCATCAGTTGATGACAAGGAATAATAAAATCTACAGGTTTTCATGTCCTCATTTAGTATCAGTTGATGACAAGGAATAATAAAATCTACAGGTTTTCATGTTCTCATTTAGCATCAGTTGATGACAAAGAATAATAAAATCCACAGATCTCACTCGAAGATTTTGGTCCTAGGATCAGTTGATCACAAAGATAGGGCTATTTCACAAATTTCTGTAACACTATTGAAGGTTAGTTATTCACATAAAAAATGGAACCTGCACGCTCCATATTTTGTATTGCGTATTGGAGGGAGAAAGAAAAAATACTTCAATTAAAAATTTACAAGATGACGGTTAAATATCAGTCAATTACGAAAACAACCCTCATATTTAAGATTCCTAAGTTATAACCCGAAAAGATTTGGTAAGAAAAAAGCACATATATATGGGAACGATTTAAATGAAAACAGGCAGTGACCACATGTTATGCAGAGATGCCAACTATTTCAAATGACTGAGCGTAATGATTGTAGACAGAGCCCTTTATTATTTGCGGCTACTAGGCCTGACCAAACTGTTTATCATTATATTATTATTATAACTATTATTACTTATTACTGCAATAGATTGCTCATTTATGACTGTGTTTTGTGTATTTAATAAATACATTTAAAATTCTTTTGAAATTATGTCTTTTATTTAGTTCAGAGTAACAAACATACTGGTCAAACAACATTGAACATGCACAAACAGTAAGCAGAAAAAACCTTTGTGTAAGGACTAGTTTATATCCTGTTTAATACACTTATTGTAATAACTTTGCAGCTGTTGCAGCCTTTGCTTTCATGAGAATGTCTCTGGATGGTTGGGAGTTATAACAACATTGTCCATTTGACTGCATACAGATCTTGTGTCTTATAATACTGCTGAAAACTGAGGTGCTCAAGTTTGGTCTGAACTTGCTTTTGTTTTTAGTCACTAAACTAAATATCCTTTCACTGTCAGCATTAGAACGAAAAATTATAAGAATTCCAAGCATAACCCTATACAGAATGTCATACTTCTGTTTGCCATTTCCATCCTTAACTGTAGACAGCTGAACCCAACTCTTGTCAACATTCAACTGAAGGACAGTTTCTGAGAAAGTATCAGTTTGATAGTTCAAATATTGCCCTTCCAACTTGTCAATAGTGTCGTGGTCATGTGTATTGACAAGGACAGGATACCTGTCTGTGAAGAAGCGTAGAGAAGAGAAATCTTTGCTGACTTTCAGTTTTGGATCAGCAACCTCTGCGTGAATCAGAAGTTCATCATTTAGAGGGAAATGTTTCATCATGTAATTTGTAGTTGCAATATAGTATTTCTTGACACTGGTGTAGAAGCTAATCAGGTCCAGGTCCTTTTCATATTTAACAATGTATTTCTTGGCAGCATTTCCAATAGAAACTGCCTCATCAGATTTGTGTGAGGATTCATTGTTGTAGTCAAGTTCAGTGATGTTGCCTTCAAGATATTCTGGCTTGGTGTATTTGACAAGTATATTTTTAACTTGTATACTCAAAGTTCTATGCATAATGTGTATGCAAGGTTCTTCTCTTTGCAATATCAAATTGGCTTGGTCAAATAGAGGATCTGCAGACTGAAGAAAAAGACAAAATAACAAGTTCATTTTGTTGTCCAAGAAAACTGTTCACTTATCTAACTTGCTCTGCACTAACTTTTCTTGGTTACTTCCTTGCTAGCTTTCGTTTTCTTCTCTTTTTTCATTGAACGTCTCTTCTTTAGTTCAAGGTCAGACTGTTTAAACATATATTGAGTTATATCGAATGTTTCTTTGTCTGCTTTTGGAGACTGATGTTTTGTGTCCTTGTGTGGCTGAGAGGATGTCTTGACTGTGTCCCTGTGTGGCTGGGAGGGTGCCTTGACTGTGTCCCTGTGTGGCTGAGAGGATATCCTGACTGTTAAAGTCTTACTATCTGATTGAGCTGCACATTTAGATCCTTTTGAATCTAGTTTTTCCTTTTCACAGTGAAATACTTCTTCAATGGCTTCCATATGTCCAATATTCTGTTGAGGCACACCCCAAGTGATAGCCATTTTGTGTTAACAAGTTGTAGAATTTTTCTTGTTTCTTTGTCATACAATCCTTGAAACTATTTGAAATGTTTTTTCCGCTAGCACTTTTGTCCAAAAAATAGTAGATATCTATCAATATCTCAGAAACTGGGCAGTGCAGTTCTCTGGAAGCTTTATGTGCAGCAATATTCATGAGGTGACAGGCACAGCCCATGAAGTAAATGCTAAGCTGTCGTCTTGAGATGTGTCCCATCACACCTTTACCTATACCAGACATAACTGAGGCATTGTCTGAAGAAAAACTAATACAGTTTTCCCATGGAATTTTCCTCTTTGACAGTTCATGGTCCGAAAGCTTTAAAATATTCTCTCCCATTGAAGCTTCTTTTCATTCCACCATTGTTAAAAGAGAACAAGCAATTTTTCCAAGCAAAGGTCAAGATATCGTACAACCACTGGATACAGTTTTGAGTCATCCATGTCTGTGGATCCATCTGTGGCTAAACTGTAAACACTGTTAGTAAGTATGCTTGAAATCATTTTGTCATCTTCACAACCCAACATTTGTACAATGGCTGTAGTTTTGGTTCTAGCACAGCCATATTTTTTTTGCTATATCAGAGTTTAGGAACATTTTTCTGAACAGATGTCCTGCATGATCGGCTACAACTAGGAGTAAATTATGAACAATGACGAATTGCGTGAACGTCACTTCTGCATTTATGGTTTCATATTCTGAATTCTTACTCATAAATGTCATTATCTGCATCGTTTTTGTCTTCGTCTCAGCCTTTTGTTGGTGAGATGCAGATTTTGTATGTCTGGAACAATCGTCTATCCCGCCATGCGCCACAGAAAAGTCGATGTGTCAAACTGTACAAAACGCATGACTGTCACTAACTTTTGATGCAATGACCAGATATTTTGCACTATACTCTTTCCTAAATTTTTGATTTACAGTTTTAGTTCTTTTAGATTTGCCAGAAACAAGACAATCTGATGAACGAGACCTCTTTTTTTCCATGTTGTGAACGATCCCATTGGTGTTTCTATGCCGCTTAGAAAACGAGAAATATCCATCTACGCGAGCGCTGATTGGCTGACAAGCCCTGATGACGTAACTATGGATTCCCCCATGCAACCAGTATGGAGAAGCACCGCAATCAAACTATTGGTTGACGTCGGAGAAACAAATATTTTTTGATTATTTCAAGCACGAACATGATTATTTCAAGTAGCCATTTGGACTATGTCTTTTATTGATTATCAAAATTTATTTGTATCTCACTAGAAATTTTCTTTTCACCCCTTTCAAGCCCTGAGTGAACAATTTATCACTTTATTTTACAGGCCTATATAATATATAATAATTTGGGAGTTGCAACAAGTCGTAATATTTGTCTATATGAGCGTTTTGTCGTAATGTTTTCACCAAAATCGTAATGATTACGCTCAAATCGTAATGGTTGGCATCTCTGGTTATGTATTGGTGGTTTATTTAAGAAATAAATAAAAGAAATGTGTTGGCTCAAGAAATGTTCTTGAGCGAATATTACGCTTTTATTAAAATTTTATAATGAATTTAAAATGGCAATAAAACATGAAGGTAAATTCAACACCAGGAAAATGTAGTTTGCAGTAACGCAAACTCGGAGCGTTATTTGATTCTGTGTTTGTTTCGAACTTTGCCAGAAGCTATATGAAGGCTACCTGCGCTAATCGTCCCTAATTTAGTAGTGTAAGACTAAAGGGAAAGCAGCTCCCCACTGTCAATTCTTGGACTACTCTTCTGTCAACGAATAGCGGGATTCACCGTCACATTATAACGCTCCTACGGCTGAAATGGCGAACATGTTTAGTGTGATGGGAATTCAAACCTGCAACCTTCAGATTGCGAGTCAGGCGTTCTAGCAACCTGGCCATCCCGACCCCATTATCGACAGTGTAAAATATTGTGGAATTGAACTACTTATTATTATCCAATGCCAGCCCCTCGCTAGTACAACTGTAAGTCTACAGATTTACAACGCTAAAATCAGGGGTTCGATTCCCTTCAGTGAGCTCAGGAGATCGCCCGATGTGGCTTTGCTATAAGAAAAACACACATATACCCAATGACAGAATGAATTGAGCCTACATATTTTGAGGATCGTGACAATGGAAAAAAAATCCCAAGTTAATGTGCTAAGAGTAGAATAAGGCTGACTTAGTTATGGATTACTCATAATAAATTATTAGTATCTGATTGTCCTTTACTAACTCCTTCGGGGACAAACGAAAAACAAAAAAAGTGTAGTAGATGAGCCTACGACGAAAATAATGACGAAGTCAATTGTGTAAGTTTTTCTTTCCACTTACAATGAAAACCACCATCAGAAGAGTGCGTTTATCCAGAAACTGCCTGAAAAATAATTCTCCAAAAGATACAGTGTTAGTCTTAAGATGTTCTGATAATTTTCTGATGCAGTACTGTTTGCACATGAATTTCTGGATAATAGTTTTAGTGAGCTGATAAGGTTACTTTCGTAGCAAATAATCTTAAGGTTATTATTATTTATTGGAAAAGTAAATTAATATATATTTTTCTTTATATGTGACCTACGTTATTGGCGAAGCATTTTCACAGAGAGTAATTGATTCGATTGTGTGTATCTCAATATGAAGTGATAATGAACACTGAAGAAAACATCCATGGTTCCAATTTGGTACAGTGTTGAAAAATAATTGTGTATTTACAGATGAGGCCTGGCATGGCCAAGCGCGTAAGGCGTGCGACTCGTAATCCGAGGGTCGCGGGTTCGCGCCCGCGTCTCGCTAAACATGCTCGCCCTCCCAGCCGTGGGGGTGTATAATGTGACGGTCAATCCCACTATTCGTTGGTAAAAGAGTAGCCCAAGAGTTGGCGGTGGGTGGTGATGACTAGCTGCCTTCCCTCTAGTCTTACACTGCTAAATTAGGGACGGCTAGCACAGATAGCTCTCGAGTAGCTTTGTTCGAAATTCCAAACCAAACAAACAAACAAACAAATTTACAGATGTGAATTGATGTCGTAACCACCTCTAGCCTCTTTCTTGAAACACTTGATGAAAAAATATGATTTCTTCACTTGGAGCTACCGGAAGTATTTTGTTTGAATTTTAAGCACAAAGTTACACAATGGGCTATCTGTGCTCTAATCGCGACGGGTATCGAAACCCAGTTTCTAGTGTTGTAAGTCTACAGAAATACCGCCATGCTACTGGTGGGCTAGATGACTTTGGATAATTTCCTGTAGCCATGTGTTTTTTGTGTTTTTTTTTCTGTAATCTTTCATTACATTTGTTTTATGTAAAGCTACTTACGGAACAATTGCGTTAGCCGTTCATAATTTACAAGCGATAGCTGATATAGTTAACACCACACTCAGTTAACTCTTGGGTTGTCAGTCATTGTCATTAGAATTTGAACCCCGTGACCAGCAGAATGTGAGTTGCGTTCTACCCCATAGTGGCATCGCGGTATGTCTGCGGATTCACAACGCTAAAAACCGAATTTCGATACCTGTGATAAGGAAAACACAATGAGCCCATTGTATAGTTTTGTGCTTAATTCTAAACAAACAAAACATCACACATCTTGTGTTTGTGTTTTCTTATAGCAAAGCTACATTGGGCTATCTGCTGAGCCCACCGAGGGGAATCGAACCTCTGAATTTAGCGTTGTAAATCCGTAGACATACCGCTGTACTAGCGGGGGACAAAAAGAGATGGAGAGAGAGAGAGAGAAAAAAAAGTGAGATACAACCTTACTATAATTGAAAGTTTTTCAGCCGTTCAACTAGACAAGCAGTTCTGGATGCTTTGACCCGGCATGGTCAGGTGTGTTAAGGCATTCGAGTCATAATCCGAGGGTCGCGGGTTCGAGTCCCCGTCACATCAAACCTGCCCGCCCTTTCAGCCGTGGTGACATTATTATGTTACTGTCAGTCCCACTATTAGTTGGTAAAAAATTAGCCTAAGAGTTGGCGGTGATAACTATGTGCCTTCCCTCTAGTCTTACACTGCTAAATTAGGGACTGCAAGCGCAGATAGCCTTCGTGTATCTTTGCGCGAAATTCAAAACAAAAAAAAACAACAACAACAAACTGTATGGTTTATCCAGCTTAAAATGAGAGCGTATTGATCTAATTTGACCACAAAATACAAACTTACCTTAGCACACATGACAATAGAATTCACCGTGTTGAAAGACGATTTATTGCTATTAACTTACAATCTATGTTTCAATGTGCAGACAGTGAGATTTTTAACAGTCAATCGGTTTATTTTCTGATTCTTTTTAAATGCGAGATAATAAAACATATACATAGGTTATTGTTCGTGTCGTTCTCTGAATACATTCCGTGTAAAATAAGAGTTTTAAAAGTAAGATAAGAAGCAAACATTTCTACACACAGTGTATACAATTAATGTCTTTAGAGCTATTATAACAATAGTATAAATTATACAACACAGTTATACCGTATATTACTTTATTCGAAATATTTAACCTGACTTGCTCACACGCTCCCAGTGGCACAGCGATACGTCTATAGACGTACTACGTTAGAAATCGGGTTTTGATACCCGTGGCGGGCAGAGCACAAATAACCTATTGTGTAGGTTTATTCTTAACTTCAAACAAACAAACTGGAAAAAAACTGTTGGTTCAAGAAGTCTTAAAACGATAAGACCCTTATAATCCGAGGGCTTACTAATGGTGTACCTTTAGAAAGCGCTTCGAGTATAGGGTTTGTTATCTTTGTATATAAGACTACACGGAGCTTAACTTTTATTTTAGTTTTTAGGATCAAAATATATAAAATATTAAGAAAAAATGTAGTAATAAAAATTTGAATATTCAAAGTTAGCCATAAACACTTAACGTTGTTGAAATGTATTAAGCTGGAAGGTAATTTCTAAAGAAAGCTTCATTAACCGATGTGTCGATCGTTAGCTATGTTTCGCGGTAAATACAAATCTTACGCCATTAAAGAAAACGAAAAAGACAGGGAAATTTGATTTGGGATGATAATATGTTTTGGAATAGAACACCAAAAGAAATACAAAAAGATAAGATAAAGATTTTCATTTAACTTGATCATAAAGGATAAGATATGGTTATTGGGTTACCTAGAAGATGTACTAACAACAAAACATTGTGCTCTATGGAATTACGAAGGGTTGGAAAAGTAATTTTACAGTAAGAAGAGGCATCACGTAAATAATGCCCATGCGCAGCCATGAAGTCATAACTTTGTAGAATGACTAAATGAAGTGACAGCACAAGAATGACGTCAGTAGTCCTTCCTATGGGGTCACGAATAATTGTTACTCAGTAATTTTTTTCAAAAGCTTGTTTGAAACTAATATTTTTAATACTGAGGTTTGTTATTATAATATTTCATATTTTAACTGGAAAATCTGAGTGATCCAGATTATTCTAGGGAATTTGGATTTATTTTTGGTCGATATGTACACATATATATGTTTATATGACGACCAGACGATATTGAATTGTTTATAAAAGGTTTCATACAGAAGACATTCTACAGAGGTTTAGTAAGTTATATTAAAACAATTTTGGAGCCTTACAAAATCGTTACAGTTCACGTACCTACGTCTGGTCATGCTCTATCTGACAACAGTGCATCTTGCCAATAGCTCTGCAGCGTAGTTTCCATTGCAAGTAGCTCTGTCTTAAAATTGTTACGTATAAAACATTCACCTTTTCCCTGTATGGGATAGCTACGAACAATGTGGTTTTCTAGATCCCATTTCATCAGCCCTATTGTACAAAAATTCACAGATGACTTGTTCAGGTATGAAACAGTATGAACTTTTATTTCGTTCTCTATCTGCTTCAGGTGTGCTATGATTGAATAAAATTTTAGTGGACTTGTGTTTACGCAATTTTTATCGCCTTACCAGAGCAAAACATTTTTGTTTTTTTCTCATTATTATGTGAAATACGTGAAGACCAAGGCTAGATTACAACGTATTGACGATTTCATTCTGGAAGGCTTTGGTGCCTCAGGCTGATCCATCTTACTTTCTTTTCCAATGTCCTTAAATACAAGGGAAAACGAAATCTTCAAAATTCTGCATTTCCTATCTGAACAAAGGTTATTATTTAAGTGTATGAATATTTTGCGTCGAAGACAGTTATTTACATAGACTTCACGAAAGTGACCAATTTTTCATGATATCAACACTACCTACAGTATGTCAAGTAACGTAAAAAATGTCGTTCTGGTACATTCCGTTCCACAGCGATTTTATGTAGGATGTATTTGTCAGATGTCTTGTTGATCTCTACATTCAGAATGTTTTTAATATAACATAATCAACTCGCTGCTATTGAATTTCAGTACTATCACTAAGAAAAATAATATATATATTATGTTGTACTTTCACGATTAAAAAACAAAAAAACCATTTAATTTAATATCTAAAACAAGATACCATGTGAGGAAATTACAAATAGCGTAGGAAAAAAAAATCATACAACCATTCTTAGTAACATCAGAAGTCTAGCTCTGAGACTACTACTTATCTGAAAGAAAAGCTCCCTCTTTGAATAAATAATTTTATCTAAGACTATAAATAAATATAATCCTTGAAGATAATAATTTTATCTTAAAACATAAGATAAGTATATTCCTTGAAGATAATAATGTTATCTTAAAATATAAATAACTATACTTATTGAAAATAATAATTTTATATTAAAATATAAGATAAGTATTCTCCTTCAAAATAATATTTTATCGATATTAAAGTAAATGTTAGTAATTCATGTTCCCCTGGTGAGACAGCGGTTAGTCTACATAGATAACAGCGTTAAAATTGAGGGTTCGATTCTCCGTGAAGGACATGGAAAACAGCCAAATGAGGATTTGCTTTAAACAAAACAAACAAAGAAATAACTCATGATATCAGAAACAAAATAAAATTTAGCGTAAGAGTAACACGAATTAAAAAAATCTACGAACTAGCATCATTCTGGTCCAATTTTATTCAAAATACTATTAAATACAGCCGACAGTTAAGATAATTTCTACGAATATTACCGTTATGTTAGCACATGTATTGAACAAGTTCATGTACTATTATTAAGATACTATTGCTCAAATATCCTATTATTGTTCAAATTGTTTAGAAGTTCGTTATAATAAATATCTCCAGTGGTACTGCTCATCTATATGTTAAAATTCTAATAATAAAGCTACCACCTTTTACCAGCGTGTTTTAGTTTCTCGTGCAACTAGCAGCACTATCTATCACGTGGTGTTATTTTTAAGTGTGCTAATTTTTAAATAATACCATTATTACCATTTATATTCCTCGTGGATCATAATATGCAAAACCATACAGAGCAACAACATGCTGTGTTTCTGATACATAGATATAGAGTTTGAAACGATGAGATATTTAATTTTTTTTATAGATCATGCTGCATTTATTCAAAAAGATATTTCATTAGTCGTGTTACTAAGCTCAGTAAATTTTTATCATTGTCTACTGTATTAGAAATATAAGAGCAAAATCCTTTATATCATAACTACCACAACTCTTATATTACTCATAAGAAAGTTGTAGTGCTATTTCTTCTGTCTACAAACGTTTAGAGAGATTTTTAGACTGGCATGTTTATTCTGCAGCAAAAACCTGTGGTCAGGATAAAATTAAAACAGACAGACACACACATATACTTATATATATATATAATAAAATTATATTTAACTTCAAATTTTACTCCTAGCTTGGAACATTTCTAGAACACAGTGATAGACATAAAAATATATTGTTATGGTCTACTGCTAGGTTTAAGTACAAAAGTTTGGCGATCCGAACAGTAAAAGTCTAAATATTAATTATTTATTATTATGTTTGTTCATTACTAATCTAGTTATTATCATACGTACTGGCTGATTATCTGCTGCTGTCTTCGGGGAATTCTTGAGAAGAATTATTTCTACTGTAAGAGTGGCAAAAATTTGAACCTGGGTCATCTTCATACAGACACAAGCATAGTACCTATTCATTTTAAACCACACATGAGTAATGATTAATGGATAAATGATTAATTACTGATTTATAATTAGGCGTATCACAAGCTTTAATTATACTTAAACAGGGTAGTTCATTCATTGACATATTTATTTTATTTATTCATTTTATGTTGAGCTGCGTCATAACAGCAAAGAGTTTGTTTGGTTATAGTTCCGTTATCTCTTGACTGACTTAAGAACTATTTATAGTTTTGAACTGAGGAGATGCTGAAGGTCTCGTAGATTAATTTACTTTAATCCTGACAAAAAATATTTCGAAAATAGGCTGGTAATAAAATGAGTGTTAACATCAAATCGGGTAACGCGTACCCCACATTTCACTTTGCTGGCGCACAAAAATAAATCTAATAAAAAGGAAAAATTCACCCTAATCTTGCCTAAAAGATTTTTAAATGCCGCGGTTATTGAGGATTACCTCTTGTTTTATTTTTGAATTAATTTTAATATCTAGTTTTGTCGCTAATCAACTAATTTTAGAAAATAGTAAATCATACGTTTATCCACAGGGAGGTTTATCTTACTTTGTTATTGAAATTTATTAACAGAACGAATAGACAGAACTTTCTTGTGGTAATTTATTGGTCTGCAATTACCGATCGCCCGGTTTTCTTCATATTTCATGTGTTGACTTGCTTTTGCCTATTTGTAATATAACCGTAAAAAGTATAATAGATTTTTCAATCTGGCTGAGTTAACAGCCTGATAATGTAATGTAAGCGAGGTTTGTGAAGTGACTGTGTAATGAAACAAGAGAGGAACATCAATAGGCTGGGCACTTGAAACTCGTGCAGGCAGAAATAATGTATATTAATCTTTGAGATCTTGGTGTGGTTAAATACATCAATCGGAAGGTTTGACCTTCTGATTGGGTCCAAAACTGTAATTAGATCTCAAATCTTTCAAGAGATAACTGAACCAAGAGTTAAAAGTGTGTACTTGGAAACAATAACGGCAACTATCTCAGAGCCATTCTATGAGCCGTTATGTCCCAGCTAATAAAGATGGTGTTTTATTTAGAGGAGCTATGTATAACTTGTAAATTTAATGTTAACCGGGTTTGTGTTTTATCTGGGGAGGAGTTTAACATCTTAGCAACATAAGTTTGTGCGCTATTTGTAGCAATTATGCATCTTGAAAATATAATGATAACAGAATTCGTGTTCCACTTGAGGACGTTTTCAACATCCTCATTTTGACAGTAGAATTTGTACTCTATCTCAGGAAGATTTCGAGCCTGACAACGTAATGTTTAAATGCTTGTTTCATTTGAAACACGTTTATCTTAAAGGTTTATTATAGGGTTAATATTTTATCAGGCAATTATTTTGTCTGAAAATATGTCAAAGCTGTAGGCTTAACATTTTTATATCTGGTAACATTGGTTTTTGACAATATTATACAAGGCTCGGTATTTTTGTACTTAGAGATATTTGTAGTGTGTTGATGATACACAGGTCTTGGTACTTTATATATCTAGTGAAATATGTTGTTTGATGATATTATATAGGGCTGTTATTTTATAACTAGTGAAATTTTTAGTGTGACGATGTTATACAGGGCTTGGCACTAAATACGACGAACTTGACGCTATTTGACTCATATCCTGATGTAGCAAAAATCACGCTCTGCATTTTATGACCATCGGCGAGTCATAAGAGTCATCACTGTTAAATTCCACTATTATACTGAAATAGCTCAAGGAGTTGCAGCGACTGCTGTTGATTAGTTGCAATACCTGTAATCTTTCAACTCAAAATTGTGTAGCTTAGCACGTATAGACGAATCAAAAAAATAAAACTCTTTAACTTTGTATAGATTATTCCTTATTAGTGAAATAAAAAACATTAACAATGGCCCAGAAATATGTCTACAGACTTATACAGCTAGAAACCGGGTTGCAATACTCATGGTGAGCAGAGAACACAAAGCCCACTGTGGAGCTGTGTGCTAAACTATAAACAAAGAAATTATAACAAACGTTTGGTCAAGAAGCTAATGGAACCTCTCTTTCTTGTTCAGAAAGATTGAATAATTGGGTAAGAATCTTCCTTCAGAAAGTGTTTAGTTTGAGAGACAAGAAGCATGTTAAATTAGCCTAATATGTTATTCCTCCATCTACTGTAACAAACTCTTACACATTGTCTTTCTGTTACATCTCAGGAATCATAAAATATATAAACGTCTGTCCAGAATGATAGCTTTCATTTTTCTAAGAGTATTTCAGACGTACAAAGATTGATGGAAAGGTTCATTGTTTCGAAATGATACAGTTTACTATTTCAATAATTGTAGTTGTCAAGTTATTAGTTGAGAAGTCTATACTTCACTTGTCACCAAATACCTTTTATTCACAAGACTAATAGTTTTATTTATAACAATGAGTTTGAATGGCATTTAAAAGATCAACGTTTTCCACAGAGAGACCGTGACAGTTCGAGTACACTGTCAAAATAAAAAAAAATTAAACAAATGATACTTGTACGAAAAATAATACGAACAGTTCTCAAATGGTCGTAAAGTAAAACCAACGTGAAAAGAAAGTTTGTGGCAATATATAAAAATAGCAACAGAAAGTTAATTCATTATTTTTGTCACGTGGATTCACAAGGCGCCAGACTCGCATGCAGACTGTTCATTGAAATGTCAATTACACTTCACGATTTGCAAGGCACTGTACACATTTTAACGATTCCAGCTATTCAGATAAACAGTTGCAACTAACAACTTTACTAAATTAACATGTTTACAGATATTATAAGAAATGCATTATATATTCTAAAAATTGGACTTTGTCATTTTGAAATAACGATAGGACTTTGTAACCAACTGTAAAGAATACAATTATGAAATATATTGTAAATTGTAGTACATCACATGAAACCTAAATATTTAGCTTATTCTCTAAATTTATTTTCATATATTATTGTGAAATTGATTGAAATAACCCAAATATTTAAGTAAATGGAAATGAAAACGATATGAAATAATTCATATCAGAAGATTTCACTGAGAAATACCACTGAAATTCTATGCTGTTTCAAAGTATAGTTTTATCTTTAGTGGAATGTTCCCGCCTGTTTTTAAACAGTATATTTTTGTCTTTAGTGGAACGTTCTTGTCAGTTTCTGAATAATATAGTTTTGTCTTTAGTGGAACGTTCTTGTCAGTTTCTGAATAATATAGTTTTGTCTTTAGTGGAACATTCTTGTCTGTTTCTGAATAATATAGTTTTGTCTTTAGTGGAACATTCTTGTCTGTTTCTGAATAATATAGTTTTGTCTTTAGTGGAACGTTCTTGTCAGTTTCTGAATAATATAGTTTTGTCTTTAGTGGAACATTCTTGTCTGTTTCTGAATAATATAGTTTTGTCTTTAGTGGAACATTCTTGTCTGTTTCTGAATAATATAGTTTTGTCTTTAGTGGAACATTCTTGTCTGTTTCTGAATAATATAGTTTTGTCTTTAGTGGAACTTTCCTGCCTGTTTTTAAACAGTATATTTTTGTCTTTAGTGGAACGTTCTTGTCAGTTTCTGAATAATATAGTTTTATCTTTAGTGGAATGTTCCCGCCTGTTTTTAAACAGTATATTTTTGTCTTTAGTGGAACGTTCTTGTCAGTTTCTGAATAATATAGTTTTGTCTTTAGTGGAACTTTCCTGCCTGTTTCTCAACAGTATAATTTTGTCTTTAGTGGACTATTTCTAGATGGGGACACGTCATTGATTTCTATTGTGAGTCTTTTATGAAGTCGAAGTAATTGTTGTAGTTTTTATTGCTTAGAGCAGTCATGTGATAAATGTCTTTCCCGTCTATTTATTTTTCGGTTTCATTAATGATTCCTTGACGTGTGACCTTATCATTCATTATATGTGTGGTGTAAAGATTTCCGGAGGCTGTTGACTTCGAAGGCACGATGTTGGATGTGAATATCAAAAGATCACTTTTCTCCTACGTCAAGATAGGTCCGATGTTGTACGCCATTTTAATTAGCAAAAGCGGATGGGAACCGTGACATATGTCCTCCTGGAAGAGAAGTCCGTTTATTGGAGGTTAATGATCTGGTATCAATCACACAGCTATGTAGTTTTAAATAATTTATATAAAGTAGGATGCAAGCCAGCATTGAAGTCACAACCACTAGAGGGAAACTCTAACGGATGAAGCCACTGAACCACGCTGCCCTTTAGACTCAGAGTAGTTTCTTTTTGTAATTTTATGGAAAGGAACTCTTCAATTTTTTTCCAGTTCTGAGTTTTCCCATTATTTAATGCCTTTCCCAATCTATGACGTGATCTATTTTGTAATTTTGGTCAGTCCAAAATATGTTATTTTCTTTTATTCTCTTAGGAATTTTGATAATTCTTTTGTTAAATAAGGCTGTTGAAGAAGTTAAATTATGCAGTTTTCTGATTTTTAAACGTCATTTTCCTTTTGGTTATTCCGTAGTATACATGTACTTGTATTTGTATCACATGTTAATGCGATGAGATATATTTTTACTAAAATGGTTCATTGTCAGAATGTACACTTGATATTTATGAAGAAATAAGTACAAAAAGTTTGTGTTTTAATTTGTAGTTGCTTACTTGTTGCTTGCAAAAGGAACAACAACAAACAGAAACATTTCCATATTACAGTTGCTTGTCTTATCTCTGTATCATCAGCTTTTTTCACCCGAGGCACACCTGATGCCAGAATTAATGACTGTGTTTATTGTTTTTAAATGGCTTTATCTATGGCTGCGCCTTTTGAAATATACTGATATGAACATACCACGCAGTTTGGTTAGCATTTATACAAGGTTAGTTGGTGTAAAATAAAATCTTTAGTTTCTTCCTCTAAACATTGGTTTTCGTTGTTTTTTTTACAAAATAATTGCACTATGCCAACATGTTCTATGTTTTGGCCTGAGCTAATTAGAAAAATATATGATTAGCTTACTGATTGTGACTTATACCGAACACAAAATGTGGATTATACTTGATCTGTATGAATAACTCAGATAAATAACACCAGAAACTATCCATAGCTGGATAAGTATGCTTATCTTTCAGAGAGGAGATCCATAACACTGGATACACTGGTAAACAAACCAGGATACCTGTTTACATAATCAAATTATACGAGCATTATCAAAGAAGACAATGACAAAGTGTTAATAAATAATTACACGTTACACGGCCAGTGTCACACTGCCACTTTGCATCACGTGCTCGACGATAGAGACATATCACGATACACACTGGAAACATGGCGATAAACTAGTATTAACAACTATTATTGTTACACTAGTTTTAACCAAACTTAGATTTCCACTTTCAAGTTATGATTTTCAGAAACAAGCTTGAGAACTTCTAGCCATAAGATTGGGGGCTCGATCCTTACAATTTGCATAGGACGGATAGTTCCTTGTGTAGCTCTTTCTTTAAACAAACAAAACCAACAAACCTTTAAATAACTCTGTTTAATGTCAATTTCCCAGAAATATGAATCAGATTTATTTACTTATTAAAAAACGAAAAAGTTCCACCAAGCATGCTTCCCTTTCAACCAGGGAGATGTTATAATGTTACTGTGAATCTAGTTATTTGTTGGTAAAAAAGTAGGATACAAGAGTTGGTGGTAGGTGGTGATAACTAGCTGCTTTCCCTCTGGTCTTTCACTGCTAAATTAGGGACGGCTAACATAGATAGGTCTCTAGTAACTTGCGCAAAATTCAGGAACGAACAATCAATTCAAAAAGAAGCCGTTACGACATTGCTTTGATATGAAAATATATTAAAGAGTCTAAGAAAGCTCTTCACTTACACATTGTTTATAGTAATAGCGTGAAAAGTACAGTTTTGAATACATTTAAACATCTGTACCTTAATTTCGAGATATTCGATTCTTTGGGGCGCTATTCGTAACTTTAATTACCAACCTTATAATTGCTAGAATTAGCTTCTATTTAAAAGGCAGTATATTTTGCATTATCAAAGTTTTATTGCTGTTCAGGTATTTAGATGCCTGGAAAAGAGAAATTATAATTTACAAGGTAATTCATTCTCGGTTTTAAAATATAAACAGCATAGCTGTAAATTGGCTCCATGGGAATATATAAATGGTAGAGCTCTAGGCTCGCTTAAGATTCTTCGTGAAAGAAATATATATTTTTAAATTATAAAACTAAATGAGTTCATTAAAGTTTCAACAATAAAGAACTTATTTTGCAATTTTTGAAGTAGGTTGAAACTCGTGTATCCGTTTTATGTTGTCATTTGTTTTTAAATATCCGTCTTTCCTACATTACTCTAATTAGAAAACGTTGGACATTAAAATTTTATGTTGAAAGTATAAACCTATTAGTCATAGATTTTCTGATAGAGAACCTTATCAGCCAAACGTTTCTTTAAGGTCGCGTAAAATCATCTGATGCTGAGCAAGAAACATATCTAAGTAAAGACGTTATTAATAATACTTCGGTGTAAGCAAGCGCAGAAGTACATACTTTTTCTAATGCTAGTTTAGATTTCTATAGAAATTTTAAAAATTGTAGTTATTACAGCAACAACTACAACAGAAAAACAAAACTACAAACTTACTAGTATTTTAATAACAATTAGAATTCCCTTCTAGGGCTTGTGTGCAAAACTACACAAACTATACATGATAATAACTAATTTCAAATTGATAGAATGGAGAATTTTTACAAAGGGGTATCTGTGCTTTGCCCACTACGAGTATCTAAAACCGGTTTATAATATTATACGTCCGCAGTGAAACCACTGTACCACTGGGGTGGGGGAGCTTCTTCTATTACGAAGTTCATCCCTCGCACCGACGATGGAGAATAGAAAGAATACAGCTAGTTAATATTAACTATCGCCAACTTGGGCTGCTCCGGTGAAACAGAGTTACTTTGCAAGTTACTTTGAGACCGGTGATGAAAAATTGGTTATATCAAGGCATAGAAGAGTAGACCACCGATTATGTTTACCTTATTTCTAGTATTAAAACATAAGAGTAGACCACCAAAAATGTTTACCTTATTTCTAGTATTAAAACAAAAGAGTAGACGACCAGTACTGTTTACCTTATTTCTACTATTAAAACATAAGAGTAGACCACCAAAAATGTTTACCTTATTTCTACTATTGAAACATAAGAATAGACCACCGATAAATGTTTACCTTATTTCTATTATTAAAAGATAAGAGTAGACCATCGATAATGTTTACCTTATTTCTACTATTAAAAGATAAGAGTAGACCACCGATAATGTTTACCTTACTTTTACTATTAAAACATAAGAGTAGACCACCGATAATGTTTACCTTATTTCTACTATTAAAACATAAGTGACAGATTATGGAAATGCTTGTATGATAACGTAGTTTTACTGTTAAAAACCTAGAAAAATGTTCACACGGATAATTATCAATAATTGGCTGAAAGACACGGTTAATAAGTTAGACATCTGCACAAAAAAGGTTTTAAATAGAAGACTGTCTTGGTGTAAGGAAGGTATATTCTTTTATTGTTTAGCGCAGGCCGGAACATTGTACTGTTTTCATTATAGGTATTCAACCTATAGTTTTAAACTTTCACACAAATGAGAGATAATGTTTCGATGAACTTTAATAATTATTTAAATTTCAAAGAAGTCTTTATTCGACAACTTTATTTTAAAGATATTTATTGAATTTATATAATATTATAAAACAAGAAAGGCTTAACTGTACTAAACAGTTAAACTGACTTAAATTGGTATGCTGTAAATTATACATTAGATCAAACACTAAAATGGTCTCTTCCATTAAAGTACCATTGTAATGTGAAAAAACGTTTCCGGTACTTCAAGTACCTATTAAGGAGTTGATATATACATATATATATATACATGTCATTCATGCATCATTTCGGAATGATGGACTGAACATGTAATATATGAACTGTACTTTCTCATTTAGTTACGTAGGACATTACGGGGTGATTTATCTATATATACGAATTAGAAACACTGACATAGCGATATGCTAAAGTACGACCTTGGAACAGTTACACAATGATATATTTGTATACATAAAAATAATCCCGGAATCGTTATGAAGTGATACATTTAGATTAATATAAATTATACCATGTGATTAGGCGACGTAAACCTAAGCTTATCTACATCAGAGTAATAAGAATATAATTAGATACGCGCTAATTTTCATTTTAAGTGCAGCACAGAAGTGAAATAAAAGTAATTTTAAAAATTATGCAATTCTCTGCAGTTTTAATGAATTATTGTTCTTTCACACAAGTGCGCTAATTAGGATTCTTGATAAACGTGGAACTCCAGCTAATTAGACAGCTCAAAATTATTCTAGGGTGCAAAATTACTGTGTAATTAGACCTACTTCATTGGTTATGCAAAGCTATAGAATTACTATCCCACAGACCTGTGTAAGAGAAAATACGGTTGGCGAGAGCTCCCAAGCTGCCGTTCTGTTATTTGACAAGAGAGATGTGATTTATGAGTTTCTCCACAGCCTATTGTAGAATATTGATATCAAAAAATCTCCTGGGATTCAGCAGCTAAGATGGGTTTGAGAATAACCCGTATCAGCAGTTCTAGCGCTAACGAACAATTGCCACCGGCACTTGGTATCTCCCAGAGACCATATTTCAAGGAATAATTAGTGTCCACACGGACACTCATACGGTTGTTCAGTGTTTTCAGCTAAACTTGTTTGTGATATTTAGTCCTTTAACGTACACGTGTTGTCGTTATTCAGTGTTTCTACTCACATTTGGTGTCTATCCAGACAACTAGCGTATTATTATATTTTGAATAGAAAGTTTCCAGTGGCACTTACTCATTTACAATAATCGTAATACAGTTAACTGGGTCCTCTGGAGGGATAACGATAGCTTACAACACTAAAATCTGAGGTTCGATTCACCATAGCGGACACAGAAGATAGCCAAGTATGGCTTTCCTCTCAAACAAACAAACGTAGAGTAAATTAGTGTTTTTTAGAAACATTTTTTTATCAATATTTAGATTTAGGTTGTTAAATAGACCAAATACAATTATTTAATATTTTACACGTTCCTGATTCAAATAAGCAATAATTTGTATATGTGCGTGTTAACATTACTCAGTACCTTTCCAGGCTTTCGTTACCGATGTCCAGTATTTTCACAGCAGTTACTCAGACACTTCCTGTCGCTATTTAATGAAAAAAAAAACCCAAAAAAACGAACATGGAATCTTATAACGCAATCTCCCTGGAAATATTCACTGCCCTACACATAAACTGCGAAAATAACGACCCCTGAGGTTTAGATATTTTTCTTTCATGGATTTCGATAAAGTTTTAATAGAAACAACTGCGCGTTATCGCCTTAACGTTGCGAGAAAGAATTGCTAAATTTATTTCTTTGTGTTGAGAGTTATTTACAAATGGGGAAATCCGTCTGTTCCTGAAATCGTGTTTGGTTTTCAACTCCTAATCTCAACATAAAATAGAAATTCAAGCCCACAGCATTGAATAGTTTTATCTAATCCAGTCACGCTGGTAAATATTGTTTTTATTTTTGTTTCTTTAACCATTATCGAGTTCATTTTTGGTGACATTTTCAAAAGGCATCATTAGTTTATTATGTTTTTGTAAGTTAAATATAGGCTAAGTCTGCCAATATGGTTTTTGCACCCAGTGGTGTGCCTGCGGACTTACAATGCTAAAACCCGGGTTTCGATACCTACCAGTGGTGGACAAAGTACAGATAGCCCATTTTGTAGTTTTTGTGCTCAACTTCTAACAAACCGATAAAGTTTTTACAGTAATAATATAAAATATATTTTACTGTTTTCTGAACGTCATTATAACCAAATCAAAACAAAAGTATATTTCTTATAAATCTAATTCTACATATATATTTTTATTTAAAAAACAAATGCTTTACCATACTAACGTGTCAGTTCCATTATGAATCATCGTAAACTGGATTCGAATCCCCGTCACACCAAATAAAATATGACAGTCAATTTCTCTATTGGTGGGCCTGGCATGGCCTAGCGCGTAAGGCGTGCGACTCGTAATCTGAGGGTCGCGAGTTCGCGTCGCGCCAAACATGCTTGCCCTCTTAGCCGTGGGGCGTTATAATGTGACGGTCAATCCCACTATTCGTTGGTAAAAGAGTAGCCCAAGAGTTGGTGGTGGGTGGTGATGACTAGCTGCATTCTCTTTAGTTTTACACTGCTAAATTAGAGACTGTTAACGCAGATAGTCTTCCTGTGGCTTCAACACAAACAAACAAACAATCAAAGATAAGAAATAATTTAATTGTTTTTACTTTTCACCAGTAATTGGAAATTAAAGTGAAACCTTGCAAGCATTAGAATACTATTGCAATAACCTGAATGAAATCCAAATCGCTTTTGTTATTCGTCGTTTAATAAATGTAATCTTACGTATGTCATACAAGACCACGCAGATACCTCATTAAGGACAAACATATTTGCAAAATACATTAACCAGCCTGAAACTTTACTACCACTGTAAATATTGTAAGAAATTCCTTTTTCAACTTATGTCAAATACAGGACAAATCAGGTAATAATAGTATATAATTATGTTATGAAATAAACTGTTCTCCGCTAGTACAGCGGTATGTCTACGCTAAAATCAGGGGTTCGATTCCCCTCGCTGGACTCAGCAGATAGTCCGATGTGGCTTTACTATAAGAAAATACACATAAAACAAAGTATATTTTATCAAAGCGTAATTTAGATATTACACTGAAAGAGAGAAGCTGAGTCCGTACAAATTGTTCCTTTGAATACGCTATTATAGCGTTAATATAGCATAATATGCTATCTGTCAGTAAATAATTATTTATTTTATGTTATTACTACCAATCAGAAGTTTGTTTGTTTGTTTTGAATTTCGCGCAAAGCTACACGAGGGCTATCTGCGCCAGCCGTCCCTAATTTAGCAGTGCAAGACTAGAGGGAAGGCAGTTAGTCATCACCACCCACCGCTAACGCTTGGGCTACTCTTTTACCAACGAATAGTGGAATTGATCGTAACTTTATAACGCCCACACGGCTGAAAGGGCGTGCACCACTCAGAAGTACAGTGGTAAGTATGTAAACTTGTAACGCAAGAAATCGGTTTCGATACCCGGAGTGGACACAGCACAGATATTTTATTGTGTAACTTTGTGTTTAACTACAAACAAACAGCTTAATTAGCTTCATGGTAGAAGTAACATGTGTCGAATTTCTTTCTTTAAACGCTATTTTGTACGTTTTTCGCTGTTTATGTTGTTGCTTTATTTATTTATATTTGAAACCTATTTGTAATCAGCCACATTTACTTCTTTTTCTTTCAGTTTTGCACTTGTTATTTTGTTACAACATGTGCATGTTGTATACCATTCTAGAATTTATCAATTAACAAATGAAAACGTATCTCGAAATTGTTTCGAAAAGATGTCTCCGAAATCATCTTTTCCGGGGAGTTTCTGGATCAAAGTTACTTTTAATATTCAACAAATTGTAGTGTAAAAACACCACTTGTCCCCTTAGGAACGTGTTAAAAATGGTCTAAGGTTAAGTCACAAAATAACATTCTACGTTTATTTATTGATAGTATTAAGTAGATGGTCTGGCATGGCCAAGTGTGTTAAGGCGTGCGACTCGTAATCTGAGGGTCGCGGGTTCGCATCACCGTCGCGCCAAATATGCTCGCCCTTTCAGCCGTGGGGGCGTTATAATGTGACGGTCAATCCCACTATTCTTTGGTAAAAGAGTATCTCAAGAGTTGGCGGTGGGTGGTGATGGCTAGCTGATTTCCCTCTAGTTTTACAATGCTAAATTAGGGACGGCTAGCACAGATAGCCCTCGAGTAGCTTTGTGCGAAATTCAAAATACAAACAAACAAACAATATTAAGTAGCTTTAACTAAAACAAAAATCGCACTCGAGCAGTGTTAATCTATCTCTTTATAGAACATAGACCGTACTTAACAAAAACTTAACTAATGTTAGGCCTAAGAGACGTGAACACATAAATTTCAAAGTCTGCAATTAGAATGTTTTTTTCATTATTTTAGAAATCCTGTATTTAAAAAGGTAGTGTTATAGTAAAGATGCTAATTTTACGGCAAGAATTTTCCAGGTTTCTAATAGTTTTAGTTAAATTCGTCCGTAATATTTGATTTTAACAGTTCCCATTTCTTCCTGATTATTTTCTTTAATTAATGTAACTCCTCTTTAGTCATGTTTCTTCCATCAATATTCACTATTAATACTGTTTCGCAATAAGTCATATTTTATGGATGAATACTTCAATACTCCATAACAATTTTTTCTTTAACTGCCAGGGACAAGCATTTTTAATACATAAAAGTCCATTTTGAAAACTGTCAGTAACAAGCATTTCTGTGCACCATAAGTTCATTTTAAAATTTTCTAGTCACAAATATTTCTCTATTCTATAAGTACATTATTAAAGTGTCCATTAGAATCACATATATACTCCATTAAACTGTAATTTGAAAGTTACTGCTATTTTCTTAGATAGTCTATTTGTGTAAATTGTAAGACACAAGTGCTTATTTAATTCATAAAAAGTGTACATTATTACTAATAAAAGAAAATACTACATTTAAACTGCTGGATTGTTTTGTTTGTTTTTTGGAATTTCGCACAAAGCTACTCGAGGGCTATCTGTGCTAGCAGTCTCTAATTTAGCAGTGTAAGACTAAAGGGAAGACAGCTAGTCATCACCACCCACCGCCAACTCTTGGGCTACTCTTTTACCAACGAATAGTGGGATTGACCGTCACATTATACACCCCCACGGCTGGGAGGGCGAGCATGTTTAGCGCGACGCAGGCGCGAACCCGCGACCCTCGGATTACGAGTCGCACGCCTTACGCGCTCGGCCATGCCAGGCCTTAAACTGCTGGAAGCTTTTGCAGAGAAAGCATAAAAATGCAAGATAAGACCAGTCATAGGCCCAGCATGGCCAAGTGGTTAGAGCTCTCGACTAAAAAACTGTGGATGGTATGTTCGAATCCCTGCCACACCGAATATGCTCATCCTTTCAGCCTAAGGAGCGTTATGTTATGGCAGTCAATCCCAACATTTCTCCAAAAGGTCGGATGCAGTTTTAACTAACATGCTGAACTGCCGATCAAAAGTCCAAGGCTCAATCTCACGTTACGCTTCTGGACACGCTTTGCATTTTCCTCTTTAAACATCTGAGTGTCGCGGGTTCGAATCCCTATCATGCCAAACATGCTCACCCTTTCAGCCGTGGGGGCGTTATAATGTGTTGGTCAATCCAACTATTCATTGGTAAAAGAGTAGCCCAACAGTTGGCAGTGAGTGGTGATGACTAGCTGGTTTCTCTCTGGTCTTATGCTGCTGCATTAAGGACGGCTAACGAAGATAGCCATCATGTAGCTTTGTGCAAAATTCAAAACAGCACTCCAAAACAAAACGTATACTTTACAAGAAAAATTCAAAAAGTACTCCAAAACAAAATGTATACTTTACAAGAAAAATTCAAAAATTACTCCAAAACAAAACGTATACTTTACAAGAGAAATTCAAAAATTACTCCAAAACAAAACGTATACTTTACAAGAGAAATTCAAAACAGTACTCAAACACAAAACGTACACTTTACAAGAGAAATTCAAAACATTACTCCAAAACAAAACGTACACTTTATAAGAGAAATTCAAAACAGCACTCAAAAATAAAACGTACACTTTACAAGAGAAATTCAAAACAGCACTCAAAAATAAAACGTACACTTTACAAGAGAAATTCAAAATAGCACTCAAAAACAAAACGTACACTTTGCAAGATAAATTCAAAACAGTACTCCAAAACAAAACGTACACTTTACAAAAGAAATTTAAAACAGCACTCAAAAATAAAACGTACACTTTACAAGAGAAATTCAAAACAGTACTCAAAAACAAAACGTACACTTTACAAGAGAAATTCAAAACAGTACTCTAAAACAAAACGTACACTTTACAAGAGAAATTCAAAATTGCAGAACCATTTTTTTGCGTGTTTCTTTCTGATCCCACTGCAAATTTGTTTAATCAATGCTTTTAAGATGAATGTATAGCTATCTTTTGATGGAGAAGTTGGTCATTTTAAGGCTCGAAAGAAATATCAGAACGCAAGTGAAAATGAATATTTAAACCTAATAATCTGAAGAAATATGTTAAAATGATTTAACATGTTTCGACTTTGGCAAGCTCATTGATTTTGTCTGCCATTACAGAAAGATTAACATTTACAAACTTGTTAAAATAATGTTGTAAATTCTTTCATTGTAACCGAATTTTTTATGATATCGAATTCATACATTTAATGTAGAACAACAATGGCTCTAACCGTGTTTTTTTACGAACGACAACATTCTGGGATTGACAGTATTAAATACATTTATACACATACAAACGTATTTATATTTGGCGTTGTTCAAATTATACTTAATAATTATTATGTTGAAACTTTCAAGTCTCTTAAAGAAGACAAATAGACATTGGATTTCTTAAACTTTAATTCAAGTTAAGGGAAAAAAAACTGTAAATCATTACAATAACAGATCTACTAATTATAAATAAGAAAATTATATAATTTTACCAACATTTTGGGTCCGAAGACGTTTAAATTGAGCAAAAGTTTATCTAGGTCACGCTCACTAAGCGACCAGACATGTATTTCTTTGATCTAATAATCCTAAAAGACTGGCGAAGAGTAACTAAGTTTTCTGAACAGCATAGCTGGTGATGGATTAATGTACTGCATTCTCTTCTTTAATTTTACCGCCGCTATAACGACTCGTGTGGAGTGTGTTTTAGATAAACTTTCCTAAGCCACGACATTGAAGTTACTTCACAGAAAATAAATTATCGCAACATAAATAAAACATGTTGTGTTGCGTGATCGATAAATATTTTAGACTTATTTTATGTCGCGGAGGTACACAAGTTTGAAGATGGTTGAGATGCGAATACGAATAGCGTTAATTTAAGAACTGGAGCAAAGTAACTGAATTATTCTGCGTAATCATATTCACTGTATCCAGTGTGTAACCTTTATAGGTCCTAACTTATTACATATAACTGTCCTTTTACCAATTACATCTTCTTCCTCTTTCTGCTCCAAGTGTTGTGGTTTTCCATGACCCTAAGGAATTGACTCGATGTTCGTCATCTGCATGGAACACTCGATGGATGACTCAATGTCTAGAAAATATAACTGTATAAACACAGTCACTCTGTCTCGCTAACAGCAGGTGGAAAGACAGCAGGGGGTGGTAGTGAAGAAGGGAAACTATGAGTTCATGAGTGCTTAGCAAGTTAGTGATTCATAAATTTATTCGTTTATAGCCTCATCAAGTTGCGTGGATGAACGAGCAGCTGAGGAGATAAAAGTGAGCGCTGTCTTTCAGCTTACTCTAGACGCATCAGAAGCCAATGAAGCTAACGTAAACTAATCCAGGAAGATAACCACAGGTGGTTATTGTAATCATGCTAAAAAAGCCGTAATTAAATGAAATAAAGACTTTTTAAAACTAGTGGGCATGAATATTAAATCGGATACATACATGCACGGAACAAAATCCGAACAATCGTTTACAATAGTGCTGACGTAGGACGACAGTATTGAAAAAAAACATTTTGGAAATAAACGAGTTAGTCAAAACCTGGTTAGTGTATTATTGAAATAATTAATTAATGAAATAATTGGTGTTTATTATTTTATTTAATTAAGTTAAAGTACTGTGTGTCAGCCTGCGGGTTTATACTGCTAGAAATTCGATTTCGATAGCAGTGGTGGGCAGAGCACAGGTAGCACTTTGTGTAGGTTTGTTCTTACTAACAACCAACCCGCATCGTCAGACATACTCTTATGATTTTAATGATTATTATATACTATGGTAATTTAGTACGATATGACTACTACTGGTTTTGCTTAATTATGAATTACAGAATGAGCTACTTGCCCTGTATCCCCAACAGGGACCAAAACCTTGTTTTTAGCGTTATAAGCCCTTACGTTTATCCCCAACAAGGATCTAAACCTTATTTTTAGCGTTATAAGCCCTTACGTTTATCCTCAATAGGAATCGAAACCTTATTTTTAGCGTTATAAACACTTACGTTCGTTACGTTTTTTTCTTCTTTATTGACTCACTACAGAGCATGATTAAATAAATATAAATGCCTCCCAGTGGCACACCAGTATTTATGTGGACTTACAACGCGAAAATACGGGTTTTTACACTGTGGAAGAAAGAATACGGATAGTCCATTGTTTAGCTTTGTGCTTAATTACAAACAACAACAACAACAAAATAAATATACAATAAAACAAATAAAAATAATTGGGAGCAACGTATCTTTGCTAGAGAAACACGCGTTCCGTAGATTGTATTTCTCCTTCATTTAAAAACTGTGGTTCAGTTTTGTCCATGTCTTGTCAGTACTGCTCTTAACGTAACGAGCCAACATTAGCACCAGAATGTGGTCGAGGGAAATGTAGCAAATCTCGTCCATTCGCGTTACTTATGCGTTAACGTTTTCTGGCCGGCAAAACCTAATAATCCCATGTAATCGCTAGCAGTCTGACTCATGAAAGCCGCCTTGACCGGCTGAGATCATTTTCTTTTTCGTAGAACACAGGGTATGAGTGATACTTTATATTTTATGTGATGTATCCTTCATAGAACACTGAGTTTTAAGAATACTATATATTTTATTGGATGTATCCTGTACAGAACACTGACGTCTGAGTAATATTTTACATTTTATAGAACACTATAGTCTAAGTGATACTTTACCTTTTACGGGATGTATCCTTCATATAACACCGACTTTTAAACAATACTTTATATACTACGTGATCTATCTTTCATATAACACTGAGTTTTAAATAATACTTTATATATTACATGATGTATCCTTCATATAACACTGAGATTTAAACAATACTTTATATACTACGTGATGTATCCTTTAATAACACTGAGTTCTAAACAATACTTCATATCTTATGGAATGCATTCTTTATATAACACTGAGTGTTAAACAATATTTTATATTTTATGCGATGCACATATATACAGTAACGTATTTACACTGTACTAAGTCAGAATTGTTCTAACATTGCTACTTTAAATTATAAAAAATGGCACACAGCTCTAGCCTTTTGAACGTATTATTTACTTATGAAATGTTTCCTACCTTTGTGTCTAAGTGGGGGTGGTATCAATTCCGATACTAAAATTTAAACATATTAAAAGATTCTTGTTTCACTTGTTACCCAACAAAATTATTGAAGTATCCTTGATAAATAGTCCACTATCATTCCAAAAGTGGTTTCTTTATTAAACAGCCTAATGTATTAAATAATACTACAGATACCAGAGATCAGTTTACATTACGTTAATCAACGTTATTGTAATTTGTAGTTCTTGAGCAGATAATAAAATACATTGTAAAAATTATTTTGTTTTTAAGTAATTTATCAGAGGATACGTACGGTTTCGAAAAATAAAGTTTGAATGCTCTTTGGCGAATTTTAAGCATTTACATACAACAGAGTTCTCTAAAGAATTAATTACGCTTGGAAATTAAAAGTCTAATACTGTTGGATTCAACACCGCCTTTGTAAAAAGTGTTTTCCCTCATTACACGTTAGTTTATCAATATGAAGCTCTATGAAGACGCGATCATACTTCAATCATATTAATAGTACATTCATAAACAAGTATTTATTTTGATGTTATGAGATCCATTTTAAGCTATTAAATTTTTTGAGACGTGATAAATTGTCTTTTTTGAATTAAATGTTATAAAGATCGTTTAATAAAATATTTATTTTCATAGCGTTTTTTAAAGCATAAAGTTGTATGATGGACTATCTGTTTTTGTTTGTTTGTTTTTGAATTTCGCACAAAGCTACTCGAGGGCTATCTGCGCTAGCCGTCCCTAATTTAGCAGTGTAAGACTAGAGGGAAGGCAGCTAGTCATCACCACCCACCGTCAACTCTTGGGCTACTCTTTTACCAACGAATAGTGGGATTGACCGTCACATTATAACGCCCCCACGGCTGGGAGGGCGACAACGTTTGGTGCGACCGGAATTCGAACCCGCTATCCTCGGATTACGAGTCGAACGCCTTAACACGCTTGGCCATGCCGGGCCCGGCTATCTGTGAAAGTGACTACTCCGGGAATAAAACCTCGAATTTTAATAGTTTAAGCTCCCAAATGTACTGATGAGACAACAGACAGCGATAATGATTTAGTGTTAACAACTGGTTTTAATAATGAATTAAGATTCTATAAAAATAATTAGTGAGTAATAAATCAGATAAACGGGGATAATAATTAACAGAAAACTGTGAAATCCTATAATTAAGTGCACGTTTCTAACTTTGTCCATGTGTATTTGTTTTGTTTTCAGTCACGTGAGTTGAACTGATTCCACAAATTACTTTCTAAGAAAGACAACATCGTTTTTACTTTTTGGTTCTCATCACGTATAATTAGGTCCTACCATTTATAATTTAAAATAATTGTTACTTTTCTTACAGTAGACTTTGTACTTTACTAGAGTTAATTGCAAAGTTGTTCAATTTGATCTGTTATAAAATATTATTATAAATATTATAAAATATCTGAACGCTATTTCTCATCTTAAGCAAGTGATAGATGTAAACAAGATCGAAGAGTATTACTGTATTACTATTGATCTTTTAAAAAACTGGGAATTTTAAAATACGATAAAGCTAAACACGATAAAATCAGATAAAGGTCTGATAATATTTCTCCAAGTGTTTTGAAGGAGGTTAAAATTGGATATGTGAGTCACTTGCTACTGTTTTTTGTAATTCCTTGAATAGTGGAGGATTGGAAGTTAACTAATGTAACTCCTCTTTTCAATGTCCCCCAGTGGCTCAGCGGTATGTCTGCGGACTTACAACGCTAAAAATCGGATTTCGATACACGTGGAGGGCAGAGCACAGATAGCCCATTGTGTAGTTTTGTGTTTAATTCAAAACAACAACAACTTATTTTCTAGGGAGATGATAAAAATTCGCCCAGTAATTATAGATCCATTAGTCTTACATCCGTTTGGGAAAAGTTGTAGAAAGTCTGATAACAGATGTTTTGCCAATCCATTTAAAGAAGTTTAAAAATTTATTGGGTATAGTCAACATGGTTTCACTAAGGTAAAATCTTGCTTTGCTTTCTTTTGACATACAAAGAAAATATTGATTCTGTAGATGAGGGTAACAGTGTAGATTTGGTGAATTTGGATTTTCAGAATGTCTTTGACAAAGTACACATAAAAGGTTTCTAAAAATATCTCTGTAATTGTGGAGGTAAATTAGCTTATTGGATAAAAGAATGGCGAGATGGAAGAAAGCAGATGGTTGTTATAAATTGAGGTCAGTCAAATTAGCTTCATGTCACAAGTGGAGCTCCTCAAAACTCAGTATTAGGACCTTTTCTCGTTTTGGTTAACATCAGTGACAAAGATGAAGGAATGGTCAATAAGTTACTTAAATTTGTAGATGATATCAAGACCTTGGGCATTGCTGGATGTAAAGAGGATCTTGTTGATTTACAAAAGGATTTGGATCATTAGTGAGTTGGGCAAATAAATGACAGATCAGTTTAAATCATTTTAACGCAAGGTAATTGTGGATTACTATAAACTAAATTATATGTATAATTTAAATGGGAATAACTTTAACAGTGTTATGAAAGAAAGGGATATTGGTGTAATGGTTGATCAGTCTTTAAATCCATCCAAGTAGTGTACTGTTGATAGTGGTAGGACAGATACGATTTTAAATTTTATCTAGATAAATACTGAATACAAGTCTGAAAAGGGTATAATTTCATCGTGTAGGTCACTGGTTAGACCACTTGTGGAGTATTGTGTTCAGTCTTGAGCTACTTACGTAAAGAAGAGTATTGAATTGTTTGAAAGGGTTCAGAGAAGAATTACTATAACGGTGTCTTGTGTAGAATGGTTATCATATGAGGTGAGACTATACTCTTTCAAACTGTTTTCTCTTGAAAGAAATAAGAGTTAGGGGGGATATGACTGAGGTGTTTAGGATTGAAAAGGAACCGATAGTATTCATGCTTCATCTTTTTCATATATTTTACAATGAGACTAGTAGAACTAGGATACATGAATATACGTTTTAGCAGATAGGAGTTATCTTCAGCTAAGGCAGTTTTATTTTTTAACAGGATGGTTGACCTTCAGAAATGGCTACCTTTGGATGTTGTGGAAACAGTAAATTTAAGTGACTTTAACAGTGACATCTGTATGAATGGTTTTGGCTAGCTTTAAGATTTTTTAATATTTATAATAGTTTTGTTTTTTAACAGGGTGGTTGACCTCCAAAAATGGCTACCTTTGGATGTTGTGGAGGCAGTAAATTAAAGTGACTTTAATAGAAAGTTGACATCTGTATGAATGGTTTTGGTTAGTTTTAAAATTTTTCAATATTTACAATAGTTTTATTTAAAATGTGTGACAGCCAAAATGGTTCAATAGATTCCTTGTTTCCACTAAACATTATTATCTTATAATAATTTTATATTGAATAATTGTATACAGTTTCTATATATGTGTGACTACAGTTTTAACTCATAGCCAAAAAAATGTCTAATAATTATTTAAAATAAATAAAAAACAGAATATTAAATTTCAAAAATAACAAACTGATAACTACATGAACACAATGACTTTTAAAAGATGTTTTCAAGTTAATTTATTTTTGTAATGAATGCATATAAAGAACCGATACTGCTCAATTATAATGTATAATGTATGGTAACACTATGAATTATTGTAATGGTTGTGGTCGAGGCATGGTTAAGAAGGTCGTGATGTTTGTTTCATGGTGAGGAGGAACCAACTTGAAATAACTATATTGTAGACATGGTTGATTCATGACGACAAGGAGCTTACGTGAACTAAATATAGAGTAGAGAGGGTTGTTAAGTGAGTCAAAATGACGAAGAACCAACTTAAAGTCTATATATAATAGTAACGGTTGATTCATGATGACAAGGAACCCATTTGAAGTACATTTCAAGTATAGATGGTTGTTGGTTGATTCATAATGACAATGAACCCATTTGGAGTAAATATAGAAGAGAGATGGTTGATTCATGATGATGAGGAACTCACTTGAAGTAAATATAAAGTAGAGATGGTTGTTGATTGTACCATGATGATGAGGAACTCACTTGAAGTAAATATACAGTAGAGATGGTTCTTGGTTGAGGACTGGGAATCATTTTGAAGTAACTATATAGTAGAAATGGTTGATTCATGATTACAAGGAATACAAGCCATCCCACAAGTAATGTCCGAAAATTCAATACAGAAAGTGCGTCATCATTTCTGTCTATAATGACTAAAATATGTAGTTGGATGTGTATAAAAATGTTCAGACAAATAAAAGAAACTAACCCAATTTCACTTTTCAGATCATTAATCAAATAAACCTTTATGAAGATGGATGTTTCTGAGGAACACATCAGGCATCATGAGTTTAAAAAAGGCAATAGTGCAGCAGAAACTACACGAAACATTCGAGGTGTTTATGGTGCGGAGTCTCAATGAAAAAAAGTGTTGAAGGTGGTTTCAGAAGTTCAGATCAGGTGACCACAGCTAAAGTGTGGCTTCACGGTCAGGTCGTCCTGTTGGATTTGATGAAGACTTGCTGCTGGCTGCATTTAATGAAGATTGTGCTGCAACAGTTGAAGAACTAGCACAGAAGCTTAATTCAACCCATTCAACAGTTCACCGACTTCTGTAACAGCTTGGAAAGGTGTCAAAACTTGGAAAATGGGTCCCTCATGATTAGACACAAGCAAACCTTAGAGCTAGAGTGGACATTTGCACTTCTCTGCACTCTCGTGAACGTAACTTACCATTTTTGGGCAGGTTAGTGACTGGAGATGAAAAATGGATATATTATAAAAATGTTAAGCGCCGCAGACAATGGGTCAGTGCAGGTAAACTGGCTAAAGCACAGCCCAAAATGGACCTCCACCCTAGGAAAGTCTTGTTAAGTGTTTGGTGGGATATTGTTGGCGTGCTACATTTTGAGTTTCTGCCACTCAATGTAACAATTACATCAGACTTATATTTTCAACAGTTAGAGCGCTTGAATGTTGCTATGAAAGAAAAGAGGCCTGCTTTGGTCAATCATAAATGTGTTGTGTTACACTATGATAATGCACGGTCCCATACAGCAAGGATCACATCTGCAAAGATTGAAGAGCTATACTATCTATTCCTAAGTTTGCAGAATTATCTTGATGGAAAAGAGTTTGAAACACCTGAAGGTGTCAAAACTACCCTCTCTACATTCTTTTCCTCCAAACCCCAAATAATTTATAGAAGAGACATTCAGAAGCTTGTAAGTCGTTGACAGGAAGTAATTAATAATGATGGAACATTCATTATTGATTAAGTAACATTAAAAGTGTTTGAAATATTTTCCCTTTTTTCTGAGCCTAAAATCGGACATTACTTAAGGGATGACCTGATATATAGTAGAGATGGTTGATTCATGATTACTAAGAACACACTTGAAGTAAATATATAGAAGAGATGGTTGTTGGTTGTTTGATGAAGACTAGGAACCCACTTGAAGTACATGTATAGTAGATACGGCTGTTATGGGTTTATTTAAAACACAAACAAGGACAACATTTTGACATCTTTAAGTCGTCATCATATTATGAATGAATTTTGAAAGTGTGATCGTTATTTGTGGTGACGACAGTAATGACAGGTAGAAGATTGTAGGGAACATTACACATGTCTCATTTCTCTCAAGTGCTGGTGTTCAAGTACACGCAGATAAACTCAACAAGTAATACGATAAATGCGTCTACTTTACGGTATATTTGGATACTTACCCAAAGTGAAAGTCTGTACATTTTTTAAACTGGTTTTATAACAGACATAACTGGTTGGAGTATCTTATATTTTCTAGCAGTCTTACTCATAATATTTCTAAATAAACACATTTAATAGTAGTACAACAGCAAAAAAGAGGAACTGGTCTGAAGCAACTTACTTCACCAAACACCCAGTCTATTCATTAACAAATACGATTACTGTGATGTGTAGTTTAAAGAAACAGATATTCGTTAGTGAACTGTACGATGATTCTGTGCTGTTTATAACTAATTACTAATTTCCATTTATTAATAATTATACATTCATTAATAACGGGTTTTTATCATACGTTTCGATTGCTAACCTGGTGGGCTCTTCATGAAGCGTCAGTGAAAGATTATTTTAATGGTGATGAACTAGATTCTGTCCTAGTTATTTTTTATGGCAGGTTTGATGTGCTACTCACTGTTCTGGTATCTTTTCCGTTAGGCTTTGACTCAAGAAACTACTTATATATTTTCTAAAAAGCTACTCAGGTTCTTGACAACTTTTGTGCTGGGTTGAACTACTTATATATTTTCTAAAAAGCTACTCAGGTTCTTGACAACTTTTGTGCTGGGTTGAACTACTTTATTATCAGTTATATGGATGTAGAAGGTTTTTTCTATCTTCAATTTATGTTTTATGATTCATATTTCATTATTTTACTGTTATTCCAATTTATAATACAGCACTTTTTTGGCATGATGGTTTATCGCTGAAAAAAGCTGATCTTATATGTTCTTTTATATCTATCATTCTCCTGAATTCTCAAAGGTATTGGTTTGTTTACTTTCTCCAAGGGCCTAGCATGGCCAGGTGGTTAAGGGCTCTCGATTTTTGAAGCACATACACAATTAGCAAGTCTATTACTTTTTATGAAGCACATACACCAATGGTATCAAGTGTACCACATTGTTTCTAAAGCATATTATTTACTACTAACAATCAAATGTTTGCTTTCATTAAAATGGAATATCAATAGTTAATCACCGTTTTTCTAAAACGGCTTGGCATGGCAAGGTAGTGAGGGCGCTCGACTCTCAATCTGCGGATCGCGGGTTCGAATTACGTCACACCAAACATGACAGTATTTTAAGCCGTGAGGGCACTGTAATGTTACGATCAGTCCCACAATTCGTTGTTAAAGAATAACTGAAGATTTTGTGGTACATATTGATGACTAGTCTTACACTGTTAAATTAGGGACGGCTAGTTCAGATAGCCATCTTGTAGCTTTGCGTGAAATACAAAAACAAATAAAAAGGTTCCTTTATCAGTTGTGTCTGTTATCCAATCACATTAAAGTAAATTTTTAATATGATTTTTGTTCCGTTTTCTTCGGTATCACAGTTCTTTTTTCATTCGCGGAATTAGAAAACATATCACACCTGTATTTACACCGTTAAAATGATTTGATTTAGATTCGAAGTATTTACCCGTATCCTAGTATTTTCTGTCAGTTGTTGTGATACATGAGTTATGTGTTATGGTAACCACCATGTAAAAAAAATGGGAGCTTGTTATTTTCTTCTTTTTCCATTGCACTGTGGAATTCCGTCTGTTCTGGTGGTTCATTAATTCATGTAAGTTATCTGTAGCATGTGTGTGGTGATATTATGAAGTTATCGCCAACAAATCTGAGACTCGGAGCATTTATTTTGAGGACACAATCTTCGGAACAACCCATGTGGAGTATTGTATTTCATGTTCGTCTATTTAACTCGGACAAGCTGTTACGAGTTAAGGCGAGGCTTAGTACTTACTACATTTTCTTCAGTTTCTTGTACTGGTCGTTAACCTAAGTTTATTGCTCTGCGTTAGGTTTTAAAATTCTACGGGTGAACTTAATTACTTTATATAAACTTCACAAGTAAGTGAAATTATTCAACGTTTCAACAAGTTTATGTCTGTATTAAGGTATCAATTTACTACCTATTTAAGACGTCTACAGGCCTTAATTTTGAGGAAAAATAAAGGAGTTCCTTGTCACCAAATCTGAATTCATGGAATCCACGTTCGCTCATATGTTAAATATGTAATTATTTGTATCGTGATCTTTATTTGGATCAATTTCTTTACTTGTAGAAGTTTCTGAGTTAGTTTTTGACAGCGTGTAATGATGATGAGAGATTTATGTGTAACTTCTTTCGGCGGCCAGACATGGCCAAGCGTGTTAAGGCGTGCGACTCGTAATGTAAGGGTCACGGGTTCGTATCCCCGTCGCGCCAAACATGCTCGCCCTTTCAGTCGTGGGGGCGTTATAATGTTACGCTCAATCCCACTATTCGTTGGTAAAAGAGTAGTGCAAGAGTTGGCGGTGGGTGGTGATGACTAGCTGCTTTCTCTCTAGTCTTACACTACTAAATTAGGGACGGCTAGCACAGATAGCTCTCGAGTAGCTTTGTGCGAAATTCAAAAAACAAACAAACTTCTTTCGGAATTACATTGTGTTGCTTACGTTTATAATGGAATGCCAAGTGGTGATTAATTTCAAATAAGTAACACGTAAGTCTTTCTAAATACGTACTTCATTACAAACTTCAGATACATATCAGACACTAAGTACTATAGTAAGGTTGTGGCAATCAGTTTGTTTGTTTGTTTGAAGTTAAGGAAAAGCTACACAATAGACTATATGTGCGCTGCCGCCCCTACAGGTATCGAAACCCAGTTTCTATCGTTGTAAGTCCGCCGATTACCCGCTGGGGTAGGTAGATACTTAAGGTTTCATTTGTCCACCTTTACTGTTGCGTGGTTCGTATCCCACGAAAAATACTAAATACCTTTTTTTTTCAAATTTTGACAAAGACCTTCCTAGACATGATGGGATATTGTTGAAAGGTCAGTATTCGAGAGCCTTATATGCCTATTGTGTGCCCTTTGGTACGTCTGCAGGGTTATATAATGCTTTCTGCTCAACAAAAAAAAAAAAAACAGTTTCTTATAATCTCTTTAAGAAGAAAACCCCTGGTTTGAGTCCGGCATTGCCATAAGACAAACAATCTTACTCACGACGTTACTGAATACACCAGCTGAACAGGAACGTAGGATTAGTTAATGATTATTAACTGATAATTAATAACAAAAACTACATATTATTCATACTTCATTAATAACACGAGCCTGCGATGGTTTTATTGTCTTGAAATATTTACACGTTCCACAGTAATTCCTGTACGCTGAATCCAAAAATGACATCCACTTTTCTCCATCATGTTAAGACATGTCACAAAACGTCAGGTGTACATTTACATAAGTGAGCCACTTTCATTGAAATCGGGTTCCAATTTTTAATGCTTAAAATGCTGCTAACCACTGGCTATAGATTTCTCTAGACCAATCGCGACGTTTTATCGATCGTTGTAGAACACAAACACAACACACATAATAATAATAAATGTGTATTTTGGTAAACGAAATAAGAAATTGATCTAAATAAGAGTAGTGTTTCTTCCTGATTTGTACAAGATCCTTACGTGATAGAAAAACAAAGAATATTATTTTTTTAAACCTGAATAGCTGAGTTATGGAAAATCAGTTATTAAAATCGAATGAACTTTTATGAAGTTTAAAATCGCGGGTTTGTATGATCAGGCTTAGGAGATCGTATTAACCCGAACAGCAACTAATATACGATCACTACACCCTTAACTACGTAAGGATACAAGTTTTTGGATAGGTATTGGAAAATCGATCCCTGCTGTTTCATCTGGTCTGTTTATGGTTAATACTGAAACGATAGCTATTAATACCGCTTTACATAACACTTGTTACTGGGCGAGATGTGTCTTTGATGTTCCTGCTGGCCATTGTACAGAGACAGCTGGTCTCGTTTTCACTGTGTCAACAATGTACATTCGAATCTAAAATTCCCGTGAGAAGCAGAAACTGACAATTGATTTCCTGCTTTCCAATGGTTTGGTTCAGTAAGATACCAGTTATGTATATCTTAGGCCTATCTATCCTATTTTATATGTTCACTAGGTGTTATACCATTTTACTGCTCATGATCAATCATCAAAAATCTCTTTCTTAAAGCCAAACTTATTCGTACTGACGAATAAACATTTGAACACGAGACTCAGTTCATTAAAACAGGTTTCATTTAACTTAATGAGCTCCCTAAATTTTTTCTGTACTTGCTAAAAACAAAAAATCTCCAGTTTTGGGAATGAAAATTCGTCTCTAGTAACGTGACCTTAACGTCCGACACCTTCTTTAGTGTATTACGTCCTTTTATCTGTTTCGAAAAATTTTTTAGCATACTAGCAAATACAAAATATGAAAAAAACATTAAAGTTTATTACTAAATCTAGACTAAATGTATCCACTCTGACTTCGGATAGATATCACAAGACAAAAAAATCCTGAATTTATCTGTGAATTGAGGGGGGACAGCTAAAAGAATGTTTCCCCTCACATGTATTTGACCATAAACGACTTGAGTAACATCAAATAGACTACTGTGTCGTGAATCAAGAGAAACTCGCAGAAAATAATATACGCTCTGTACGTTTCACAGTCTGGTGCCTTCTATTAATCGACAGCGTGGTGTACCCTGATAAGTAAAGCACTCCAAGATCACATGAGTTTTCTTGTTTTTATTCCGATTCAGCCGTTTACATACTGTTGCCGTTAACATAAACGAAACGTACTGTCTCTTATTAACGCTTGTTTGTGATTTTAGCCTAACTCCATTTAAGCCTCTGAGACAGTGTTATTGATTTTATATTCAGTTACCTCCATTTTTCTCAAATTATTACAACAGTAACAAACAATTCATCGACAAACTTAATATCAGGAAGAAACATTTTAATTTTAGCTTATTCTTTTTAAAGAGCTCTCATACAAATTTTATATCAATTGTTTATTTTGGTATGCAGGACTTTATTTATTGTTTAAAATAAACTGTTTTCTTTTCTTTCTATTCGTTACTACATAAGTTTCGCAGATACGGTCATAAAGAGTTCGCATGCTGACCAACCAGCCTTCCCCGATGGCACAGCAGCGACATGTCCGCTAATTCACACCGCTAGAAACTGGGTTTGATACTCATGATGGTTAGAGCGCAGATAGCCCATTGTGCACCTTTGTCCTTAATTCCAAACAAACAACTTGACCCAGCAACTGTAAAATTTTACACCAAGAAACAGTGTTGTAAAAGTTATGTTCAGGTGCGTCGTAAGTTGGCTCGGCATGGCCAGTTGGGTTAAGGCGTTTGACTCCTAATCTGAGGGTCGTGGGTTTGAATCCCCGTCGCACCAAATATGCTCGCCCTTTCAGCCGTGGGGGCGTTATAATGTGACGATCAATCCCACTATTCGTTGGTAAAAGAGTAGCCCAAGAGTTGGCGGTGGGTGGTGATGACTAGCTGCCTTCCCTCTAGTCTTACACTACTAAATTAGGGACGGCTAGCACAGATAGCCATCGAGTAGTTTTGTGCAAAATTCAAAAACAAACAAAAACAAACCACCAACTGACAAGTCAGTGGATCTAACATTAATGGTATAAACAAGTTTTCAGATGAGAATAGTGGCTCAGAAACCCTGGATTTCCCCAATACCAGTCACAACGTCAATGAGGAAGGAGTCAAGATTATTTTTCCGACACTAGGAGACGTTCATTAAATGTCTGGTTAAATGTTTTAACCACCTTGAAGAAATGTCATCAGGTGTGTGATCCCTCTATTTCCACTGCGACTACATCCAAAAGATATAAAATTGTTCCAAAAGCCAAAGTTTTCTTGTGGGCCATCTGGTCTCCATAGTAGGAGATTAGTATACAGTTATGACGTCTTTGCCGATCACTGTAGCCATCACCACCAGGGATGGTGAAAATCTATAGCACAGCGACTTTTCAAATACCACTGCGATTCCAACATAATAATTGGTTAGAAAACACGAGATGAATAAGGGAGTATCCATCTCAATGGTAATCAAGCCATTACAGCCACAAAATCCCTCTAATTATTACAATAGTAGACAAAAAGTATCTTATAACAACCTCACCATACTAATAATTTTGCAGCAGATCCCAATTCTGAAGTAGCATTGAAAGAATTTGGCCACAAAGTGGAAGAAAACACAGGCTTGCGTGGTGCAGAGAATTATTGGAGAAAGAAATATACTAGATATGTACAACGGTAGCATAGATGAGGAAAGCCTTATGTCAGTCAGGCCATCACCTATAATATTCCATGACCAGCTATTGGCCATTTGCTGCCTTGAAAGATTTGCTAATGGGGTTGAGGTAAAGAAGGTTGTGCATTATGCTTGCCAGTTTAAAAGTGTCTATTTTGTATATATTCTATTATGATGTACGTAATATGTAAATTATACTTGTATGCAAATGTTTTGTATTACGGTATCTCTGTACTCTTTTGTTTTCAGCAGTTTGTTTATAAATGTACAAATGATTTACAGGATGAGACATTGTTCATTTTTGATATTTTGTATGATGTGATAATGTGTTTCACATCTTTTATTTAGTGATTTTGTGAAAAACGTTTATTCTTTGTTTACTGTATTGTAGTTTTGAAAAGGTTATTGTATATTTCACTGCATATTGTTATATTTCACGTAAAAAGCCCATACAAATAAAGATATATATATATATCTAATTTTGAGGTAATTTGTTTTTTATAATTGTAATATATTATATTATATTTTATTATGTCAGTAACAAAATCTATTTTCAATTTTGATTGGCTGAGGAATTATATTTCCTTCAGTGAAAGGTTATTTTACCATTCTACTTTACGTTTGCTATGTTGTGGTTCTGTGTCACATAATCTTTGTCAACAGTGCAATTCACTGCATTACAGTAATTTTTTTCAGTGATCCAGAATGTTCTGATGAGAATAATTTGCCATGTTTTGCTGTTTTAAAGATCTTACATTCGATATTGCTATGTTTGTTAAAATGCCGTTTTTATTTTTTATTATGTGAATGTTTTGTTGAATTGAACAGTTATCAAATTCTTTTATTATCTCTTTCTCTATCTGTGTATATATCTGTAAGATTAATACTTAGTTATCAAATAAACCTAAATCAAAATGAAGGACTTCGTTAAAAACAGCAAATCGAAACTTCTGACTAATGACATTGTAATAAACGAAAACAAGCCCCAAATAAACATCTAAGACTATTCACAAATCAAAAAGAGTCCATAGGGTACAGGCTATATTTGTTATTTATGCTTAAGAATTTCTTCATCTGAGACTGGCGAACGGAGGTTAAGACTGATGGACGGTGTATCCCCATCGCAATGTGGGTCCTATTTCTCCAGTCACCTTCAAAACCTAGGGTACATTGTATATCCCACTTTATACCCTGGGGATCCTTTTAATTTGTGCAACGTCGTTGATTTTAGTTTGGGCTTTTGTTTATCAGAATAAATATAATGCGTTTCCTTGTTAAAGATTTGACATCAGGTGAGATAAGTTTAGGTAACACTTGTACTTTCATTCAGTTGACATAAGTAGTAAAACGCGTTCAGGTGACACAAGTACTTTCACTCACTTAACATAAGTAGCAAGACGTGTTCAGGTAATACTAGTACTTTCATTCAGTTGACATAAGTAGCAAGTCACTTTCTGGTAACACTAATACTTTTATTCAGTTGATATAAGTAGTAAAACGCGTTCAGGTGACACTAGTACTTTCATTCACTTCACATAAGTAGCAAGTTGTGTTCTAGTGACACTAGTACTTTCAGTCAGTTGACATAAGTGGCAAGTCATGTTCTGGTGGCACTAATACTTTCATTCAATTGTTATATGTAGCAAGTCATTGTTCTAGTGCCACTAGTACTTTTATTCAGTTGACATAAATAGTAAGCCACATTCTAGTGACACTAGTGTTTTAATTCAGTTGACATGAGTAGGAATAATTGTTATTTTTGCTCAGGAATTTCATTATCCCATACTGGCGAACGGAGGTTAAGACCGTTAGGCGGTCTATTCCCACTGCAATGTGGGTCCTACTGTTCCATTCACCTTCAAATCTCAGGCTACATTAAATATCCCACATTACAGTGTGTACTCTGAGGGATCTTTTTGATTTGTGCAGCATCTTTGGTTCTAGTTTTGGCTTGTTTTTGTTTATTAGAATATATATTTATATGTAACGATTATCTTTGTTAAAGGTTTTTGTATTATATGCCGCATTATAGACAAAAAACATTTTTTTAACGAGAAATTCAGACTTGTTATTCACGTAAAGGATCGTACTGTTTGTACCGTGTTTATTTAAAGGGATAAAAGAAGGTTAAGTTACTCCTTGATGTATTGGTTTTATTTATTGTAAAGTTTAAATGAAGTGTCAGCTCGAGGACAAACCTGAAGTAAATAGGAAAGAGAAAAAATATGCCGCGTATATATATATATACTGTACATTTTCTACCTTCTGACCTTAATATAATAACTATAATTAGTTGTTTCCATTTTTTTGTATCACGTGGTTAAGAAAATCATTAACCTACTTTCACTATAGCTGCCTTGGTTCGTAGTCATTGTGGTCTGGTCATTGGTGCTATGGGTGTAGAGCTCCACCTTACGGATGAATGTAGGCCGTCATGGTAGATCTTGATTTTACAACCTCCAGTGTGATTAACTGAGAATAACTAGTCATGTGGTTAATGCTAATAATGTGCTGTGTAAGAAAGACATTACTGAGTTATTTAAATAACGTTTAGGCTTAAACAGTCTACCACAAAACTAGTCAGTCAATAGTAGTTTTCCTCCATTTTAATTTAGAGAAAGAAAGCCCAGTGTTAGTGAAAGTGATTGTCCAGTATCCTAAGCACGTACTGTTCATCATATCTTACACTGTGTCTAATCTTATTTTTTTTCACCCAGTCATTCAAAGCCAGAGCAATTCAGACGTAGATATAATAAATATTGTGTCGAATCTCTCCGTTATTTCACCGACATATCTTGTCACTCCGTGGGGAGAGAGAGAGATACGTCGTTTTCACTTGAGAACATAACAACATTACAAAACAGAACAATAATAAAAAAATGATGTACGGGTCTGTCATTGAGTTGTATTTTCATTTGTAGGCCCTCCCTAAAATGCTCGGAAAAACTTTTAATTAAACATGTGTTGGACTGTTTGTTTAAGTTTGGGCCTGGCATGGCCTAGCGCGTTAAGGCGTGCACTTCGTAATCTGAGGGTCGCGGGTTCGCGCCCGAGTCGCGCCAAACATGCTCGCCCTCCCAGCCGTGGGGGCGTTATAATGTGACGGTCAATCCCACTATTCGTTGGTAAAAGAGTAGTCCAAGAGTTGGCGGTGGGTGGTGATGACTAGCTGCCTTCCCTCTGGTCTTACACTGCTAAATTAGGGACGGCTAGCACAGATAGCCCTCGAGTAGCTTTGTGCGAAATTCCAAAACAAACAAACAAATGTTTAAGTTTACTAGTTTTTTTTAAATGCTTCACGTTTATGTTTTCGACTTTACTTTCATTTTGATAACCATCTGTGAAGTGTTTAATATGTGCATTAGTCCGGAAAATTTTAGAAAATAAATGAGTATAACACCTTAAATGTCTTGAATAACACATACTGTGTGTTTACGTTCCATATTTCACATCGTTTGGACATTATATCACAACCATACTTGAAACATTTGAGTGATTTCGCTAATTTGACTTGCTCAGTACACTCGAAGTGATTATGCTAGTATATTTACAATCATTTTTGAAGTCATACAGTGAAGCCATAGATAAGCTACGTTTATTTTTGGTGAAGGCAGCTTTCTCTTTTAAACATTCCTATCACTTGCGAAAATGGTTTGTCACAAGGAAAGCCCAAAAGTGAACCATGTATATTTTACGTCTCAAATTTAAACTGTATTTATATGTGTTTATGAAGTATAGCAACATAGTTGTTAGTGTTCCTTTTCTCTAAATGCTGTTGGCTGTTGGCAAAACTCAAAATCATTGGAGGAATATATCTTAATATCCAATGAAACACACTTGATGTGTATTTTTGTGTTTTTGTATTGTGTTTTAAATAGTTATTTCATCCTTACTAGCACTAACTCTGCACAATGCTAAAACTTCTTGAGAAACAAGATGTCCTTCAAACAGAAAATGTGATTGAAACACAGAATAATCACACAAGCTCCTTATTACATATTTTACTTGTGTAACTTTATTATGGGTGAAAACAGGAACTTTGAAAGAGATAGTATAATTGTACGTGTTTTGTGTAAGAAAATAAAGCAACCGAAATTAGATTTTTCACTTATATATCCACCTTAAGAGTATGAATCACCTCTTGAAAAGATGCAGATAGTCTTACAGGGCTTAGCTTTGACTCCGCTCTACTGAATATTTCTAAATCACGAATTTACATCAAATATTCAAACAGATACTCTTTGTTAACAGATAAATATTTTTGGAACTTTTTTTGTGTAAAACAATTATCGGAAAACATGTAAAACTTCAACTTGATTAGTGTACATATTCTGATACATAGCTAAATATGACATTTTGTGATAACAAAGATGTAAAAATACTGAATTACGTTTGACACAATTTCTCAAAAAAATTATATGTTGGTTAAGATCTTTCTTCCACGATACATAAAAACATAGATTGTATCAGAGCTACGCTGTTATGCTAACAGGTAGTTTATGATACTGTTTAGTCAATATTAGAAGAGATAGTTTATGGCCGGTTTGTTACGTTACTATGTACGAATCTTACGTTAAATTGTCCTATTGTTTTGAATCGACTCGTGTTGTATTATCGCTTCAAGTAACTGTAACTTTTCAAGTTTTCATTGTTTTGATTGAGTATTATGACACCATAATATATCGTAATGTGTAGAACATTATAGGCTTTGGCTAGGCTGTAAATACGTATACAAGTTGTAGTTCAAGTTAATTAGAGTTAGATATGCAAATGGATACATAAGCCTAGACTGCGTGATTGTGAGTTTAACCATAAATAGCACATAGTGGTGATGTTTTAAGCGAAATTATTACAGATTATATTGTAATAGCAGAGTAGAGAACAATAATTTGTCTTGTGAATTGTGTTCTAAAATAAACAAACCAGACTGTGACTTTGACGAAAAAAAAAAAGATAATTACTTAAAGCTCTGGATACAACATTGATATTCAACAGTGTAATGACCATTTGAATATGTGCTTGACTTGTTTCAATTATTATTTTTAAACCAAGTGGACTGTATGTTGTTTGTTTTTTACTGAAATTTATCGCCAGCAAGTCACAAACACCTTCTGTAAAGAATCCTGCCCGTATATGTTAAAAAAGAAGTTCCTGTTAATAAATAATGAAAGCATCATATAAATACTCGAAACATTGTCATTTTATCAAATCTACTGTTTTTTATAAGTGCTATTTTTAAACATTTGGTGTTACCATATCTTTCAGACCAGATGTTAAGGAAGTAATTTCATTTCAAATGTGTTGCTTTTAAAGTGAATTTATTTTATAAATAATAAGCGAGTGAACTTTGAAAATGACATCTTGAAAGTTTACCACTCAAATGAACTTTCATCCTACAGATTTAAATGTTTTCACATATATTCTTGAAGTTATATAAAACAACTTTTAAAAGAACCTAGTTAAAGCTAAGAACACAAACACCAACGTTTTATAAAAGACCAAACTGACAAAATTTAGTCGCCAGTCGACAGAAATAGTTTGATGCTTTCGATACAACACATTAAGAAATGTAAACGTTAATGATAATACTGAGTGTTGTTTAAAAAAAAAATAGAAGTGTTTGAAACTTTATACAGTTTGAAAGAAAAATGAGTCCTTCTTTTGCAGTTGTCCTTCGCGTTTACTTTATTGTTAAATAGCTAGAAAAGTTTCGTTTATTTTGAATTTCACGTAAATATGTAGGAAGGCTACCTACACTGGTACTCCCGAATTTAGCAGTGAAAGACTAGAGCGAAGGCAGCTAGTCATCACCCCCACCGCTACCTTTTGGACTACTCTTTTACTAACATCACATTATAATGCCACATTGTTGACAGGGCGAGCATGTTTGATGGGACTGGGATTCGAACCCGCGATATTCAAATTGTGGGTCAAGCGGCCTAACTACTTGACCATGCCGGGCCAGCCGAAAGGGAAAGGATTTGTACAGAGTTTGGTTAAGTAGCTTAATGAATAAATACATTTATATTTGTTAAAAATGTGAATAAAACATGACCTGGAAACACGTCTGTTTTTATTTAAGTTAATGCTTTCCAGCTACGGCTTCGTCGGGACAAATATTTAGATTTATATTTATTTATTATTTTTTTTTAAGTTTTGTTTATTTTTTGGTAGTTTAGTACAAAGCTACACAATGGTCCATCTACGCACTGCCCACAACAAGTACTGTTTCTATCGTTGTAAGTGCGTGCGCAAACATGCCGCTGGGGAGCATTGTTAAAGTCTTGTTTGTTTTTTAATTTCGCGCAAAGTTACACGAGGGCTATCTGTGCTAGCCGTCCCTAATTTAGCAGTGTAAGACTAGAGGGAAGGCAGCTAGTCATCACCACCCACCGCCAACTCTTGGGCTACTCTTTTACCAACGAATAGTGGGATTGACCGTAACTTTATAACGCCCCACGGCTGAAAGGGCGAACATGTTTAGCGCGATGCGGGCGTGTTAAAGTCAAATCAACTATTTTATGGATTTTAAGAACTAAGCTATACTTGGAGATGAAAAGAATTTCCAAGAATCTCAAATTGTGCAGAAAAAATGAGAGTCTGTTTCATGGACTAAAGACATGCAGAAAGACATTTGTTATGGAATCTGTTTCATGGTCTAATGACATGCAGAAAGACATTTGTTATGGAATATGTTTCATGGTCTAATGACATGTAGAAAGACATTTGTTATGGAATCTGTTTCATGGTCTAAAGACATGCAGAAAGACATTTGTTATGGAATCTGTTTCATGGTCTAATGACATGCAGAGAGACATTTGTTATGGAATCCGTTTCATGGTCTAATGACATGCAGAAAGACATTTGTTATGGAAATTTAAAAAAATAAATATTTATACTGTACTAGAAACTTCGAGGTATATGTTTATTGTATATTTCAAATATAGAACCGTAACAAACTACTACAATCCAATGTAGTTATTTAAACGTGTAAACATTAGTTTCAGTTATTACTACAAGTTTAGATAAGTTGCATAAGTATATAAAATTATTTTTAAATCTATTTATAATGCTTATTTTGAAACTGTTTGCATACAAAACATGTTAATATTTAACCTGAACTAGTTTAACATGTGCAATTAGAGAAGTCAAATGCAAAAAAAAATAAACTCAAATTCAATAACTTATCTACAGTTATATTACTGGTTATTACCAAGATAGGTTGATACTGTTTGTGAAATCTTAATATATATGGGCTTTGTTGGTAATATATATGGTCGTTGTTGTTATAATGTCGAACAACAACAATGTAGCCCTAGTCTATAGCATCGAAGAGATACTCCGTATAGTAAACTAGTTTTTATGTGAGTAATAATGGTTGAATGGAAGACGGCAAAATGGAACAGCGTTTTTACTGTTATTCGATTTGCCCCTTTCTTCGGTCAGTGTTAACATCTCCTCACTTCGATAAATGTTAACAGCTCCTCACTTCTGTCGGTTTAACAGCTCCTCAGTTAGATAGGTGTTAACATCTTCTCACTTCAGTAGGTGTTAACAGCTCTTTATTTTGGTAAGTGTTAATAGCTACTTATCTTACTCGATGTTAACAGCTCCTCAGTTAGATAGGTGTTAACATCTTCTCACTTCAGTAGGTGTTAACAGCTCTTCATTTCGGTAAGTGTTAATAGCTACTTATCTTACTCGATGTTAACAGTTTCTCACTTCGGTCGGTTTAACAGCTCCTCAGTTCACTAGTTTTAACAGCTACTTACTTCGTTCGGTGTTAATAGCTCCTCATTTCGATCGATTTAACAGCTCCTCACTTAGGTCGGTTTAACATCTCCTCACTTCGATCTTTGTTAATAGCTCCTCTCTCTCTTATGCAACTTAACATAGCTTAATATCTTTATTATTTTTTTATTGAAGTAAGTTACACCAAGTGACCAGTATTCTTTGTCCAGTTATTTACGCTAAGATGTTTGTCTTTCTTCAGTAAATTGTATCAAAAAATACATTTTTCAAAGGAGTTCAATGCTTGTATGATGTTCAAGTTATCATTTAAACGACGTAGTCAGGTTTTTTTATTTCCAAATTTATATTTTTTTATAATATTCAGTTCTTGGCTTATTTTCCTTTGCCAGTATTTAGACTTAGTGACGGTGGTCTTAGTGAACTTTTTCATAAATTCGAATTCCATAAATTAAGTTTTATTTTATTTCATAAAATTATTGCATGGGAGGACAAACAGTCGTTATGAAAAAGAATATATTATATTCATAAAACAAAAATGTTACCAAGCCTTACAAGTGAGGTTCTGAAAAATAAACCTGAACTGTTTATTAAACATAAATACAATATGGTATGAACTGAATTTTGGAAATGTGTTTATATTCCAGATGTCATAGTTTCAGAAAACGAGACAAACAAAAGGTTCATTTACAGCACTTTGTTTCTAACAATGTAAGTATGGTGTAACATAAAAGTTACCATGTTGATGAATAGCTGTTTGTAATATGATGGCATGGTAGTGTACCCTTACCAACTAGAAGTAATTGCGTGACTGTCTGTCATTTTAGTCGCCTAAACCATTACTCACACCACTGGTATTTTATTTCATTGTATTTAACAGCTAGAAGTAACAAGGCTTAAGTCACATTTAAAGACAAAGTCTCTCACGTAAATAAAAGGCTATCTTATGCTTTTAGAATAAGAGACAAATATGGTCTAACCTCCTGAAGTCCAGCTAGTTTTGCTTCTAATGGATCTCAACAGTACCATGTAGAAGGTAGCTGCAATAGTTTAGTTGATTGGTAAAATGAGGTAAACACGAGACATAACTTAGTTTATATCAGAAGTAGCTAATCTTAAGTATACATTAATGGAACAACAGCAACAGTGAGCTAATATGCTGTTTCCTGTACAACATCTGATGACCTAAGGTTCATCAATTTAAGAAACATTTTGTTTCTTAAAAGAACAAAGTTGTTAAAAACAACAACATAGTTTTGATTTTGCCTCAATTGAAAAAAACAACAACAGAAACTGTAATAAATGTATTAGGAAACAGAATTTAAAAAGCAACGTGAATATAAAAACAGACTAAACCTGTCAGTATTCGTAGAAATGCTCAATTCCTATAAATGCAGAGTTACAGTCCTATTATGCTCGTTCTGAAATAGAATACATATGAACAAAAAGCTATATTGCTTTTTATGTGACATTTAAATTGGTGTCTGTCCACCAGGAATACCATGATGAAAAACAACATATAGTGCGTCTGTTTTATGGATCTATTTGAAATGGTAAAAGAAAATGAATATGAGTGTTTTTACTAAAGTGTGATTGCCAACAGGTGGCGTCGAGGATAAAGCAGATTAGTTATATTTACAACAGAAGTACAGCCATGTTGTCATTAACCCATTCCTTTAACAGTGACAGAGAAATATGATCACTGGTCAATGACTTAGACTCGTTACTCTTTATCCGTAACCCTGCACAAAAGAAACTAGAAAAACAAAACACAGTTAGGTTTTGGTTTTCTTTCATTCGCCACTATGCTTTTGGTATATGTGTCTTGAAGACCCAATACCATTGTATTCTTCTGAATTATTGAGCAGATCATATCAATAATAAAACACTATCAAACGTTGTCATCTAATAACCGAAATCTATTCCAATAGCTTTTAATACAAATCAGAACAACCAAATATAGCTCTAGTAATGGTAAACTATACATTTTGGACCATGAAGAGAAGAAACATCCGATGTCGCCCGATTGGTCTCATATTTCTCTAATAACAATAAAATATGACCGAAATCACACGAATCATGATATACTTTGACTGTATTGTTTCGACAACGCTTATCGTTAGAGATGGTGTAATAGTGTGGGTAGCATTCACCTAATAGTTGTTAAGTTTGTTGGCTAAAGTAATCCTATGCTATAAACTTTGAAGTAAAAGGAGACAGGATTGAGCTACAACCGCGAAAAACATATTTTCGGGTAAATATTTTATTATAAAGAAAATTATTTCAATTCCATATTAAGTCAAGGTTCTAATAAAACAGCCAATCAGTGAATTTTAGGCATAGCTAACAACTCATGCTTTAGTTGGTTTTTTATTTATATTCAATTACTAATAGAAATTTCCGATTTACGAATTAATTCAGATAAACACTTCTTTTCTCGTAAGAAATAAAATTTCATTCTTTCTGCACTACAGCCTCATAAATTTCTGAGTAACGGAAGTTAAAGAAAAAAATCAACTTTTATAAAAAAATAATTTAAGTTTCAAATTCATAATTTTTATCTACGTACACGCTAAGTTTACGGACTTAGAATGCTAAAATTTGGGGTTCTAGTAAATACGGTCGGTAAAAAGCGGGAAACTGATTAAGTAACTTTGCGCTAAAACAAACAAACAAACAAATGAACGATTTATATATGCAAAAACGGCTCGTTTGGGTTGAGAAAATAGGTAGGAATATAGTGTTTGTGAAATTGTGTTGGCTTTTTTCATTTTTTCACTACTACAAATGAAAAAAGCCAACACAATTTCACAAACACTTTATTCCTACCTACGCAAAACCGACTCACGCACACCACAAATATACGGCATCCCCAAACATCATAAACCAGATTGTCCATTATGACCAATAATGTCCACATATGAATCGTTTAATTACAATCTTGGTAAATACATAGCATGGACATTCTCCAAATATGTAACATCAGTCAGCTCATTCATCAAAGACTCTTTTAATTTCAAGTCTAATCTAAATCAACTTAATCATAAAGCCTTAATGGCCAGTTTCGATGTTATATCCCTCTTTACAGAAGTTCCAACCACTGAAGCCTGCAAGATAGCCTTAGAACTCTATATCCGAGATCCTAACCCAACTATAGACATTCCCAGTAACCAATTAGCAACCCTCATAGAATTCACCACGATAAAGACAAACTTCATGTTCAACAACCACAACTATATACAAACAAATGGCCTAAGCATGGGCAACCCAGTATGACCAGTTCTAGCCAATATTTTTATGACACAAGTTCAAAACACAAGCAATTAACACAGCATTACATCCACCACTACACTGGTACAGATATGTAGATGACACGGTTGCGGGATTCAAATCTACTGAACACATACTTAATTTTTTCAATCACATTAACTCTATACATCCCAACATTAACTTCACATGTGAACAGGAAGAAAGCAATCAAATATCATTTCTTAACCTCAAAATTACAAGAACCGACACACAATTCAAAACAGAAATCCACCGAAAAATCACCCATACTGGACTATACATTCCTTGGGACTCAGCACATGAAACAAAACAAAAACTCAACATACTAAGAAACCAAATAAACACAGCCATAAAACTATGCTCACCAGATAAAATTAACGATGAATTAGACAAAATAAAACAATACTTCATCAACATCAATAAGTTTCTTCCACAAACCGTAGAAAACATTATACGCACACACCTAGACAGAAAGCAAGATCAACCAACAAAAGTGAATATATCTCACGAATCAAAAAATAACGAAACCATATACTGCTGCATACCATATATTCCCAACATCAGCAGACAAATAACCAACATTTGGCAAAAACTAGAAACAAAATATGACATTCAGTTCATACCGAATTTATTCAAAAACCAGGTACAAAGCTGAGGTTTATACTATGTAAAAACTACACTGACAAACACCACACCAACATTATTTATAAAATACAATGTGATAACTGCCACGACTTCTATATTGGAGAAACAAGTAGAAAAATGGAAACCAGATTCAAAGAACATAAAAAGTCACCTTCACACGTTTTCGAACACTGCAAGTCAAATAAACACAACATAACCATAGAAAACACTCAAATACTAAATAAAGAAACAAACATAAACAAACGCAAAATTAAAGAAGCCTTACTTATACAACAACTTAAACCCAAAATAAACCAATATAAAGGAACGCCTTTATATCTATATTAATATAATAAAATAAATAAAATTATATATTCAAACATCTAATACTGCCCTCTACGTTCCGGTCAGTTACCTCTTTCTTTGTGAACCTGACGATGACCGAAGAAGGTCGAAACGTTGTTCGCTCTTCTATGTAAAATATTTTCTCAACCCAAACGAGCCGTTTTTACATATATATTTCTCTACAAGTGGGTTTTCTGGACATCACTGAAATGAACGATTTCGTGATGATAAGAAACCCATTTGAATGAAAAATATACTCTCAAGACGACTGATGTGGGTATCAGAACTTAGTTAAAATAAGGTATAGAACAACTTTTCGACCTTCTTTGGTCATCTTTGTTAACTTTAAGATGGCCCGAGAAGGCCAAAACGTTGTTCTGTACTTTATTTTTAATTAAAGTTTTAATACCCATATCAGCCGCCTTTAGAATAAACGAATGATTTCTTCCATACAAGTTTTCAATAAAGTTACAAAGTGAAATGTCCCGGCATGGCCAAGCGTGTTCAGGCGTGCGACTCGTAATCTGAGAGTCGCTAGTTTGAATCCTTGTCTCACCAAACATGTTTGCCCTTTCAGTCGTGGGGGTGTTATAAAGTTACGGCCAATCCCACTATTCGTTGGTAAAAGAGTAGCCCAAGAGTTGGCGGTGGGTAGTGATGACTTCCCTCTAGTCTTACACTGCTAAATTAGGGACGGCTAGCACTGATAGCCCTCGAGTAGCTTTGTGCGAAATTCAAAAACAAACAAACAAAGTGAAACTTATGTTATTTACATTATAACGTTATATAAATGCATAGTCTCTTGTGTATGAATAAAATAATATATATTTCACTGTACATGTCTAGTGTGCATGAAGAGAGAACTGTTCAAATACTCTTCGGATTTCGAAAAATACCATGTAAGATTTTTAATTTTTTAAACGCTCAGTTTCCATTTCATTATAAAAAAAATGCTGTATTTTTACGTATCTTAACAGAAGCAAGCGTTTCGAGAGGTATGAGAAAAGGAAACGGAAAGTGAACAATGGCGTATTATGAGTTCTTGACTGAAAAAAATGGAGGGGTAGGAAATTCTAGTTGAGCAGTAGTTGCTGTAAAAAATGTGTGATCTGTTTCTGTCATGAATATATCGTTCCACGTCTTATCTCTGTTGTTATTACGCAATAGTTCGAACATCGAGACCGTATTTTCAGGAGAAACGAACAGATATGTGAACTTTCCTTTCTTTATTATCGCAAAAAAAATACAAGTGGAAATTTGATAGTAACCAGCTTAGGATCATATAAGTTGATATATATAGATGTGTGCAGGCACAACGATCTGTAATGTGAAATAGGTAACGGTAATATAAGATCTGAAAAACAAAATTCACGTAGTTTCACACTTCTTTATTAAAGTAAGGTGAAACTACTGCGTGAATTTCAAATGAATATCTGAAACAATTCCTTACATATATAAGTAATGATAGTCCTGCAGAGGCTTAGCGGTGAGTCTGCAAGGTTATAACTCTGTAAACCGTGTTTCGACATCCATGGTGGTTACACCACAGAAGGCCCATTGTGAGCCTTTTGCTTAACATAAAAATAAACAATGAAACAAAATATATAATAATGACCCGTTGTTCGTTCGTTTGTTTCAGAGCAAACCCATATTGGGTTACATGTTGTGTTCTCCACGGAGAATCGAACCCCGAATTGTAGCGTAAACGTACCGCTGTCCCACCGGAGGGCGACTAAATTGAAACTAGGTTGTTAACCAACAGTTTAGTCTGATAACATTCTACTCTTCTTTCAAAGTATGACCACAATACATCAGATATTTATGTTAAATTTGAATAATTTCTTCTATAAGGACTTTGGTGTTTCTTTATTCAGTTGTGGCAAAAATGGCATATTCTGTTTGTTTCTTTTTTTTCATTTCTAATCATTTCTTGCCAAACATTTATCTCCGAACTTCTTAGGTCTTGTTCCTCTTACATCTTCTAAACCTATAAATAGAATACAATAATAGCCAAACATAACGTTTTCAAATTACCTCTTTTAAATGCAACGAAAATTCACAAGATATGTTTAAATAACTCTTTCTTTCCAACATCAGAACATAACCAACAAATACTTCAGTTGCTGTACTATTTTTTCAGTATTTACATAACTTTAATTCTCGTAGTTGGAATTAAAGTTCTGAAGATTCATGCGCCACCTACTTCTTTTGTAAACATAACTATTAACACCATTATGTTTGTTTGTTTTTTGGAATATCGCACAAAGCTACTCGAGGGCTATCTGTGCTAGCCGTCCCAAATTTAGCAGTGTAAGACTAGAGGGAAGGCAGCTAGTCATCACCACCCACCGCCAACTTTTGGGCTATTCTTTTACCAACGAATAGTGGGATTGACAGTGACATTATAACGCCCCCACGGCTGGGAGGGCGAGCATGTTTGGCGCGACGCGGATGCGAACCCGCGACCCTCAGATTACTAGTCGCACGCCTTAACGCGCTTGGCCATGTCGGGCCTAACACCATTATGTTCAGAGGGTATTTACCTCTTCTCTGTGTTTGAGTATACGTATTTAACTGTTTCTTTGTCTCGGTGCATAGTTACACGATTGGATGTTTGCGCTTTCTCTACCGCAGTAAATGGAACACTGGATCTCAGCGTTGTAATTCTGTAAACTTATCGCTGACTTACATGAAAAAAATATATGTATTAACGGCTCAAAACAAATAAGTATATCTTAACCATAATCTAATAATTTTTTTACTTCGTTTTCACTTACCAACACGCAATTATCTCACAGTCAGGTAATTCGTCACAAATAAGTTATGAGTAGTAACGTTACATCATAATTTTTTTCGAATTTTCTGGAAATAAACGAAAATACAGCAAAAAACGAGAAAACATATTGAATTACATCACATTATCAATTAATCTCCTTTTCGTCTTAATGAATGTTGCTTTAATAATTTTCAGTGTATTATTTCATAGTCAAATAACACACTTCCATTAGCTACCGCTGAACATCAAAGTTTCTGTATGTTTAACTGTTCTATGCAGACTTAAGCCTTAAAACTTTTACTGATGACAGCATTTTACATTTCATTAAATAAAATACATTAAATGATAGATTACTCCCGAAAGTCCTTTCAATTTTTGTTTGTTTCCGTGAACCTTTTTTTTTCCAAGATGAAAAAGTTCTTTATTTGATAGGCCAATTTGAAATTCATGAAAAGACATAGCGCACGTTTAACCTTTGACTTACAACCACCGTAAGAAAACTCAAAGAAATAAGGCATTGCAGAAAACCTCCAAAACTATATTGCTTAGTCACGCAAACAGATTAGCCAGGCTAAAGCACTAATTCCACTGCACGTACGACATGGTTTAATACACAATATAGTACTAGCATCAACTCGAGCAGTGCCCACGCCTTTAAAAGCTTTGACTTGGTTCAAATTCCCGAGTGTCGGTGAACATTGGATGTAATATTGCTATCTTTGAAATGCTTTTGTCCTTGTCTCACATAGACGTCAACATTTAGCTCTTCAAATTCTTTTAAAAAGAAAACCTTTCTCGTTTGTTCAAAGAGATGACTATGGCTCCTAGTTAATTAACTATTTATTTTTAGCTGTTTAATTTCCCTGAATGAACGATGGATGACGTTTTCCTATCAAAACAAAAAAGCAGTTTTAATTATCCAATCACAATGCAGATCAAACTTTATCGTAAACAAATCCATCTACATAAACATATTTATCCATTCATCCACCCATTTATCTTTCTAAAAACAAAACAGTATATTATCTGTTCAATACAGCTGCTGGTATTATGGTTCCCTAAAATATTTTAAGTCTGTTTCAGGCCTTATTTCCCAAGAGAAGGAAATCTCTTCCTCAAATTGGTAGCATTACATTTGGGCTAGTTACGTCCCTTGAAAGAGTGCTATGATATACCAAGTTTTTTTTTTTTTATATTTTCCATTAAAGAGGTGGGTAAAGGAAGATTCCCCCTAACTATTCATTTAGATACAAATACACAATCTTTATAGAAGATTGTATTGTAGAAGTCACGCTAGAGAGTTGAATAATTTAATCATTTTGTATCCCATGATTGACGACGGAATTTTATTTTTAGAAAACAAGTAATACACGAAGCAAGAAGTTGAACAACTTAAAACTTTAACTCTTACCTTAAAGTTCCACAAAACAAATTAAAACTTATTGATTATCTCAGAATACAGATTTCTTTGTGAGTTTTTGACACGAATGAAATAAACCTATATTTTTTCAGCTGATTCTTAGACATAAATTTTCGCCAAATTTGTTTTTACACTTTTCAGGATGAGCTGTCATGATATACATTCTGAGATTGCTGGTACTGCTCCTAAACACATGAAATATGTTATGAGATTACTGGTACTGCTCCTAAACACATGAAATACGTTATGAGACTGATGTAGAGTTGTGTGAAGTTAGTTAAGTAGAAAAAATAAATTACTTAAGAAAAAATTTTACCTACAAATGTAAAATTTTTAATTTATGAGACGAATAGATCTTTAGTGGCGTACGAGCCTCTTTTTTATGGTTCAGTAAACGATTTTATTTATTTTTTTTTGCCAACTCTTGCGCTACTCTTTTACCAACAAATAGTGAGATTGACCAGGAAATTATAACGCCCCCCACGGCTGAAAGGACGAGCATGTTTGGTGTGACGGCGATTCAAACCCACGATCCTCATATTACGATTAGTAAATGAAATATGATGAAATTTTAAGTAAAATAAGGATAGTTTTAGTTAATAAACTTTATATGCAACTACTAGGTGTCAAAGTGTCTGTGTTAGCAAGGTGATATTTACTTGAGTAAACATAGCCAAACCTTCAAAGACTAAAATAAATAAAACTCTTTCATTTATCTTCTTTTAAATTCAATTTGGAAAACGATACACTGGTGTCGAGAGTAAAAACAACAACAATAACAAAAAGCAGAGCAGAACGAGGCTTAAGAATCTTGAAACCTTTACTGTTATGTATATTTGCCCACACGACCATCTAAGAAGATTACATTATGTTAGTTCAATATCGAAGTAAATAAAACGAGAGTTACAATTAACAATTGTGAGTCAACGAGGCCTAATTCAGCAGAACTTGAAATATTATCACCGTTAACCTAATTAGCTTTTATGTTACTACCATACTAAGCAATTCTATAGGGTGTTAAATATTTTATTACAAAATAAACTAGGACAAGGCTTAATTAATTACGATTTTCCAAACATCGCCACTGTTAAAAACGTCCATAAAAGACGCTACACGTGAATCACTTTAATCCGGGCCCGGCATGGCCTAACGCGTAAGGCGTGCGACTCGTAATCCGAAGGTCGCGGTTTCGCATTCCCGTCGCGCTAAACATGCTCGCCCTCCCAGCCGTGGGGGTGTATAATGTGACGGTCAATTCCACTATTCGTTGGTAAAAGAGTAACCCAAGAGTTGGCAGTGGGTGGTGATGACTAGCTGCCTTCCCTCTAGTCTTACACTGCTAAATTAGGGACGGCTAGCACAGATAGCCCTCGAGTAGCTTTGTGCGAAATTCCCAAACAAACAAACAAAACACTTTAATCTGAATTTATAAAACACTTAAATTTTTATAAATTCAATATTTTAATAAAAAATCTAATCAAATAATCGAATTCAGTACTTTTTTATTAAACAGTTTCTACAAAATACAATATGCAGCTTTTAACAAAACCGTACCTAAAATTTAAGTAATTCGATGCGAACAAAATAAAAAAAAACAAGGTTTAAAGAGGAAAAATACTCTTTCCCTCCCCTGTGGCACAACGGTATGTCTGCAGAATCAAACCGCTACAAACCGGGTTTCGATACCAGTGGTGGGAGGAACACAGATAACTCATTGAGGGGCTTTCTGCTTAATTCCAAACAAACAATATCTTTTCAGTGCATAAATTGCACACGTATATAAATGCACTTTATTTATAGGAAAAAGTGTCTTCTCCATTTCATTACACCGTTCGACTCGTAATTTGAGGGTCGCGGGCTCGAATCCCCGTCACACCAAACATGCTCGCACTTTCAGCCGTGTGGGCGTTATAATTTTGACGGTCAGTCCCACTGTTCGCTGATGAAATAGTTGTCCAACAGTTGGCGGTGGGTGGTGACGACTAGTTACTTTTCCTCTTGTTTTACACTACTAAAATATGGACTGCTAGCACAGATAGCACTCGTGTAGCATTGTGCAAAATTGAAAAAAATATACAAATGTACAATTCATTCCCTAGCGGTATGGCGAAAACAAGAATTCTACATTTCAGCAAAGGAAATGGGAGTTTTCTGAGAAATTTACACCATAAGCTGTACTTATGTAGTTGAAGATGTTCATGTATAGAAAGTATTGTGTTTTTGGTCACAAGGAAATATCTATACCTGAAAAAAAAAAGACACATAAAGCACATATTGCGAAAAAAAAAGTTCGCTTCCTTTTGAATTTTTATTTTTATAGTTCCATAAAAGGAATAAATTTCAAAATTTTGATGTAAACTTGTATTTATTTATTTCATTTTATCTTAGATGGAAGCCCGCCCATTCGACAAAATATTTTTCTTAAGTTGAGCCTGTTCTGCCTGACTATTAGCGGACGTCGCTAATGAATAGGTTACAACTAAGCTAATCGATCAGTTTTGAACCAATTTGTTCTTTGGTGCGCTTAGTTACTCCATGTAAAAACACAAACATAGTGAAGAAAAAGGTTACGTCTCGCTCAGAAACTGTTGTAGATATTTGTTTGACATGAACAAAGCACCTAGTCTTCCCTAAAAGTTCTTCTGAAAAATGTGTTTGTCAAAAAACTTCTTTTTTTGATATAAATACGTTTAATTGATAATGGCACCAACCAAGAGGAAGAGACATTAATTAGGCTAAGAAGAGTCGAAGACAAGCTTCGGTTTTGACACATAAGATTGATATTCGCAGAAGTTTTAAGCATTTAAGACGTTATGTTAGTTTAAATAGCCATTATCGTGTGCACACCAATTAATGAGGTTAACCCTTAAATATGAAAACACCTTTCGAAATGCGTGTTTAAGATATATGGTCTTGGCTCTGTTTATAATAAAAATAACATATATACGTATATGTTACAAGGACTAATATGATCATAGCGAGCCTAAAGATGGATAACAGTAAACCTAATAATGATTTTAAAAATAATCGACATATAATATGTTTTAACATTAATTGTATTCCTCTTACATCCACAAAATACGATTTAAGAAAAAACAACAACAATCGCTCCGGTATAGTCGTAACAAACATAACTAGTTCTGAACCTTTTTATACTATTATAAGGACGTACATAACCTGAGGTGCCAATTAAGGATATCAAAGCAGTTTTAATATCAGTATATAGAAAGAGCGGAAACAACCTTAGATGAATAATATGAATTGGAATGGTAAAAACATATGCATGTTGGTCACATGAGTAACTGTTAAAATGACGGATATTATCAAATTTTCCCCGTGTTTTCTTCATGAATAGTTAAAATGAAAAAAAAAAGAAACATTTTGAAAGTCGGTTGCACAACCAACAACAACAGTTAAACTGAAGAATAGATAAGTGAAAGGTTTTCCATGTTGGATCACAACAACAGCTAAATTGAAAAATAAGGTAAAAGAAACTTTTTCCTTGTCACTTGCAAGAAAGTCCAGAGGTCACTCCGTACAGCACATACCTCCGACACCCAGCATTGATTGTATTCGGATCTAAAAACACAAAATAAAAACAACCAACAACACGAAAATAAGTAAACGGACATGAACAAATTTTGGCAGTACAACAAGTAATATTCTACCAAATTTTAACCAAATTATGATCATTCTTTTGACTGGTTTGTGGGGTGAAAATAGTGTGAAAAATCGGTCCCCATGTTAGAGATTCTTTTTTGTGACTACGTCCTACGTCCACCTTCGGTGGCTGAAGTAATAAAAATAGGTTTAAAAATCAAGAAAGACAATGGTCGTGGAAACAGATTAACAGATGATATAAGACTTCCCAGGTGTTTGAATACATTTTCCCATTTTGATGTCGGATTAAAGTAGTAACACGAGGGCTAGGCTTAAGTAAACAAAAATCCACCACTCGAGCTCTTTCGAAAGGTGGATTTTTCTTCGTTAGTTAGCTTATCATGAAAGTCCATCTTTTGAAAGTGCTTAGGTTAGAGAGTTTTTCTATATTTGTCTTAAATTGATGTTTTAAACCTATGTGCTTTCGTTACGTCGTGTACTAAAGAACTGGTTGTCCGCCTTATTATGTGACCATTTAGTAATGCAACATAAGCACATTTTGATCGATTATAAAGTCAGTCGTTTATTGAACATTGAGAAGTTTACGTGTTATACATGAATGATAAAAGTAACATCGAGCGAAAGTGTAATGTTCACATAACTCACATAAAGTTTAACGTGACTAACTGAAAGCACTTTTCATACACTCTCCGTTTTTGTTCTGCTATAAACATAACTATACTACATTTGTCATGGAAAAGTAAAAACACTAGTGACAGCCATAACAATAAGAATACTCTAAGATATAGCTGTATTTTGTATTGGAGGAAGACCAAAACGATGGTCTGTGTATGCTCTATCCACCACAGGAATTGAGCCCTGGATTTTAGCGCTACTAGTCTGTAAACTTAGCACTGATCCACTGGGAAACCTACACGAAAGGCACGTAAGAGAACACTATCTGCTGTTCCAAGAAAAGAGCTCTTTCAAATAAGATATAAATGTTGCCCATTTAATTTATTGAAGAACCTTATGTATAATATAATGCTAAACTCTAACCTGATTCTTGTCACTATGTACTGTTTACAGAGCCATGATAGCAAAAACTTAGTGTTCCATGCGTTCTCGATGGAAAAGGAATTGGTGTGACAAAAACAATAATGTAAAAGATTGTTAAACTTCACTGTTGAGAAGGTTAACAATGTAAGTTTTGTTTTTTACATTATTGTTTATAATACAGCGTTCATTAAATCAACTATTGTCGTTTCTCTACGTATAGGCCCGGCATAGCCAAGCGTGTTACAGCGTGCGACTCGTAATCTGAGAGTCGCGAGTTCGCATCCCCGTCGCGCCAAACATGCTCGCCCTTTCAGCCGTGGGGGCGTTATAATGTAACGATCAATCCCACTATTCGTTGGTAAAAGAGTAGCCCAAGAGTTGGTGGTGGGTGGTGATGACTAGCTGCCTTCCCTCTAGTCTTACACTGCTAAATTAGGGACGGCTAGCACAGATAGCCCTCGAGTAGCTTTGTGCGAGATTCAAAAAACAAACAAACAACTCTACGTATATATATAAATAGTGTTAAACAGTTCCATTATCGTCTCTTTACGATTATACAGTAATAAACAGATTAGTTGTTGTGGTCTTTTCACTGTTATATCGTGTTAAATGAATCAAATGTTATCGTTTCTCCACGCTTATACAGTGTTAACCATTTTAACTATTGTCGTGTCTTCACGGTTATACAGTGTTAACCAGTTCAAACGTTATTGTATGTTCACCGTTGTACAGTGCTATACAGTTCAAATGTTATCGTCTCTTTATGTTTTTATGGTGCTAAACCTATTATCGTTTCTTCACTGTTGTACAATGTTAAAAAGTTCATCTATTATCGTTTCTTCACTGTTGTACAATGTTAAAAAGTTCATCTATTATCGTTTCTTCACTGTTGTACAATGTTAAAAAGTTCATCTATTATCGTTTCTTTACTGTTGTACAATGTTAAAAAGTTCATCTATTATCGTTTCTTCACTGTTGTATAATGTTAAAAAGTTCATCTATTATCGTTTCTTTACTGTTGTACCATCTATCGTTTCTTCACTGTTGTACAATGTTAAACAATTTAACCATTATCGTTTCTTCACTGTTGTACAATGTTAAAAAATTCATCTATTATCGTTTTTTTACTGTTGTGCAATGTTAAACAATTTAATCATTATCGTGTCTTCAGTTTATACTGCACAGTATTTTTTGCAGAACGTTTTGTCAGTAGCAAAGTGAGGAGTGATTTTAGAAGCGTAGTTTTTCTATTAAGAAATGATGGCAGTGAGCAAATTCATAAGCTAGGAAATTATAGTTCGTGTTAAGAATTTGATATTATATATGGAAGATGTGCACACTTGAAGTAAAATATTTTAAATTGTTCCTTTACATTTTGACATTTTGTTAACCAATAGAGTTTGTGTTCCAAATTCCAGCCATGAGTCTTTCTGTCAATAAATCTTCTTCTGCGGAAAGCAGGATGCTTCAAAGAGTTCATTTCAGTCTCTTATCTGTATGTTTCTAACTGTAATTAACTGTGCTAATGTGCGGACTTTTCAAAGCTATGCTTAATAATCTACAAGTTCAGTAGCGTCTTGATGTGTCATCAAGTGATTCGAGGGTATTTTTAAAAGCGGGCTGGTATTCGTTCTTTTCCAAAAACTATTCTTCACTCTCTTCAAAAGATAATTCACTATGCTGTTAATGTGTCAACTGAGGATTATAAAATTATGGGAAAACATCCACAAAGACAACTGTGAGATAATAACTGTTTTTTTTCTTCTCAATTTTGCAATCAGGGAGTTTCACCAAATTCCAACAGTTTGAACTATTAATCAATACATGGTGTAGAAACGTCAGGTATATGTTTGATACAAGAAAGTAAATTATCTTTCAGGACAGTTTTTTGAACGTTTATTTATAAAACTACTGTGTCTTGATATATCATATATGGGGCATATCTCTTCATCTCTACGGCTAGCTGGCCCGGCATGGCCAAGCGTGTTAAGGCGTGCGACTCGTAATCTGAGGGTCGCGGGTTCGCATCTCCGTTGCGCTCAACATGTTCGCCCATTCAGCCGTGGGGGCGTTATGATGTGACAGTCAATCCCATTATTCGTTGGTAAAAGAGTAGCCCAAGAGTTGGAGGTGGGTGGTGATGACTAGCTGCCTTCCCTCTAGCCTTACACTGCTAAATTAGGGACGGCTAGCACAGATAGCCCTCGAGTAGCTTTGTGCGAAATTCAAAAAACAAACAAAAGAATCAATCAACGGCTAGTTATGGCTTTTTAGTCATATCCTGATAATTTTAACCTAGAAGCTGTCTTTAGGCTGAAGCATAAAAGATTGGAAGTATATTCATCAGATAACGGAAAATTACCAATTTATTTTTTCATTATAACACCATTCTTGTATTTGTTTTAGTTGTGGATTTTAGAATACTCTAATACACGGCTATTTGTACGAAATTTTGTTTCTTTGGGAATTTATTAGATTCTTATAAAGCATGTGATACCAGCTGATCATTATGAAATAAACACGTAAAACCTCTCAGTTATATACAACTATATTATCAAATATAATTCATTACTTCAATATAGAACGAAAGAATTAGTATATTATTCTATTTACATCGGAGTTCTGTGCACACTTGATTGAATGAACAATTTCCTTACGCGGAAGTGGATGAGTGGTTAAAATACCGTACATTAAAAGTTATTAAAAAGCACTTAAACAGTAAAATTCTTTAATTTTTTTGCGCCTAGTTACAAGAATTCATTTATGCATAAATAAAAAGTCTTTGAATCCTTGAATTCAAATAACTTTATAGAAATACAGTATTTTGTCCCAAATATCTGATAAACAATATATCTAATAATGTTAAAGATACAGTTTTCTTTTCAAGGTGTATTTCAGTGATGCCATTGATAACCCTTTGAATACGTCTTGAACACCGTTTTTTAATAAGCTACTAACTTGACGTTGAAGGTGGGTAGTTATTGTACTGCTTAACGCTAGCTAATTCCTTAGGTTCAGCAGACATGGTTACCGAAAATTACATAATCAAACTTTACTCGTGTTATAAAACAAAACAGGCCTTGGAACTCTTGTTACAATGGTTATTAGAATGCTATTAAATGAAGAGTAAACCATTGCAGCATACAAGAAACATCGTGGCAACAAGACACGTTTACAGCAAGAGTTTCTCAACTTTCAGAACCAATTTTTACTACATTTTTAAAGATAATTATTGTAACCTCTGTACCTGGCTAATCAAATCATTGTTGCTACTGCAACAGGTGTAAGCCTATTTTATATCTCTTTTTTTTTTTTATAAAGATTTAATAATAGTAGCTTTGCTTTTAAACTCAAATTAAGTTTAATTCAACAACAATTCTAACAAGCCTTCGAGTTGCTTTTAGAATACAAACCCACTGTGTATAACCCAAAACGAAATGTAAATGTTGGAAAAGTGTCAGTTTGCTTACACGGTTGTCTTGTATTCTTTGTATTTATAAAACCTGCTATTATGTAAATACGGGTTTTAAATTACTCTATACGTAGCTGCTTGTTCATACAGTAATGAAAATGTTATAAGGATCTTTTACTATACTCAGAAAGAGGAAACATTTCACATTAGTGGTTGTTCAGCGAAGTGAATATATGTAAACGAACTCCACGCACAAAGAGGCACGTGACGACTGTTCTAGAGTTTCTGGATTTTTTTTTTATTTGTCATCACATAAAAACTGTCACATAGACTAACTAGTAAATTTACTGCGCAGGTTTAAAACGTTTTATGTTTTTTTTTCTTTCTGTACTTAATATAACTTAAACACTAGTAGGAAATACATTAAATAAGTTATAGCTTAAGTTGCTACTGTGATATTTTCCTTAACAAAGACTAGGAGTGGCCTAGTCATTAGCATTTTGGGCTGTCAGTCGCATGGTACAATGTTATCCACTGAGAATACTTCACACTTTAAACTATGGATGCGTTATAAATGTCACAGTCAATTCCGTTATGGCGATGGTTACTGTTTAGCTACTTGCCCTCTCTCTCTAGACAGGCACAATATTTAGGCAATACCGTCCGTTTAGCTCACGTGCACAGAAAACGCTCTTTTTTTAGGTTCTAGTTTTGATAAGAAAGTGTATTATGGCAAAAAAATTTCAACCTAAGGGGTTTTTGTTGTTTTCAGCCAAAAGTTATACAGTGAGTTACCTGGGAATCAAACCTTAGATTCCAATGCTGGAACCTCGTAAACTTATCGTTGGCTCACGTGAAAAGGAAGTGAATCTAAAGAATATTAAAGTAGCAGTGAAATACGAAACGAGCAAATTATTTGTTATTACGAATGGTATTTTAAGTACTGGTGTTTCTCAGATCAATAAATATGTTAATTACTTGAATATACATAAATTATTGTTATGGTATATGGGACTTATCAAGTGTTACCTTCCCATTCTAGAATAGTAGAATTGTCGTGTTTTCTAAAATCTTCATAGAAAACTGGGCATGGTGTGTAAATAGCTTAATAGCGCGTGGGTATAGCATGCTCCCTGAAAAAGTTGAAACTACCTCCTCAATCTTATATAAACTTTTTTCAGATCTTATGTATGGCCAGGTGATTGAGGCACTCGACTCGTAATCCGAGAGTCGCGGGTTTGAATTTCTGTCGCATCAAACATGCTTGCCCTTTCAGCCGTGGGAGCGTTATAAAGTGACGGTCAATCCCATTGTTCGTTGGTAAAAGAGTAGCCCAAGAGTTGGCGGCGGGTGGTGATGACTAGCTGCCTTCCCTCTAGTCTTACACTGCTAAATTAGGGACGGCTAGCGCAGATAGCCCTCGTGTAGCTTTGCTCGAAATTCTAAAACAAACAAAATAAAAAAAAAATCTTATGGATAAGACATCAGAGAATAGCGTTGTCTCACTTATTGTAGATTTATGAACTTTGATTTTATTCGAATGCAAATAAGGTACCTTAGTAACGTATATAGTGTTTTCTTTTAACTTTGTGGTAAAACGTTTGTACAATTCTACAATAATTTCCTGCTCCTCTTCCCGTTAGTTGCTTGTTAGCACTCCTACGAAAAGTGGGGCCTAATAGGCCCCAGAGCAACTTGAAAGGTTATTAATATTATGCTAATAATTTTGTATTTAAATGAAATTGCCATTTAAATCCATTAATGAATGGATTAACGAGATTCCCACTGTCCCTATCTACTATCTAGCGAAACCACAGCCAGGGGAACGGGCTTGGAGAAATCAGGACTAGAAACGTCTTTTCGTAGGAGTGTTAAAGTTTTGTGTGATTGTGTTAAAATAAGTTAAAGAATGGTGTCTAAATACTTAGACAATTAAATGTTGGCTGGAACAAAAAACACGTCAGAACTATGACGCAGGTAACAACATAAACTGACTCTCTAAACACGACAACAGCGTGATTGTTAAGTTACCGTTAAATCATCTAAGTGATGTTCGTATGTTGACGTTCTTCAATACCCACGTCATTATAAGTGACGTACCTGCTACTTTGATGACGTACTGACTTTACCTTGGTGATATTTTGAAGCCTGCAGCTGTCACTAAGGGAATTGTGTCTTTTCAGGTCTCAGTCGTTTATTTAATTATATTGTTAAATTTTGTGCTCGGCTACTTGAGAACCTATATGCGCTAACCGTCCCTAATTTAGAAATGATAGATTATAAGGAAGGCAGTTCGTCAACACCACACACCGTCTGCTCTTGGTCTATTATTTACTTAAGAGTAGTGGAATTGACCATCCCATTTTAGCGCCTCCAACGGCCAAAATTTCAAGCATGATCGGTGACAGGATTCTGACAGTGACTCGCAGGGTAATTATGAGTCGAGTATCCTATTCATCAGGTAATGCTAGGCTTATTTCTGATGTTTTCGAGAAGAAGCTGTTTCATGAAACAATAATGCATCAAAATCGTTTAGTGTCTGTAGATAAATAATCAGGTGTAATTACAAATCAATATTTTCAGATAAATGCTTCAGCTCTGGTGTATTTTTTTATTTACAGCTATATGGAAAGCTAAATAAAAGACAAAGAAAAAAGTACTCGTATATATGTTTTTAACTAATACAGCTATTCACAATCTATGGTCAGTATGGCCACGGAAAGATCCCAAATAATTTACATAAACCATTTACCTCATAATTAAGGCGCTGTTGTTTGCCTAGAGCATTAAGTGGAAATTAGGATCTGGGTTTTACTTTTTTAATTTTCCTTTAAATTCATGTGGGATAATTAGTGCAGAATCTAAAACGAAAGCAATTTGCTTAGTTGATTTGGGATGATTTCTATAACATCCGAAATAAAAGATAATTGATGAAATTATCTGGGATGACATGAACAGTCTCAAAAGCGAGAGGATAATTCATCTGAAATGATTTGTAGAGGTTCCTAAAATAATAGGTCTCTGGTTAGTTGATTTAAAATGATTTAAAAGAGATCATAATGAAAGACCTCTGGTTAGTAAATCTAGGATGATTTCTAGAACTTTCAAAATAAAAGACTTCAGTACACTGTGTTTTCTCGCCACTTCTACGGGTGTTTATTTCTTCTTCGGGTAGCCTGGCATGGTCAGGTGACTAGGTCGCTCGACTCGCAATCTAAGGGTTGGCATCCTCGTCCTACCAAAATGCTCGCTCTTTCAGCCATGAGGAGCTATAATGTTGCGGGTTGATCCCACTGTTCGTTGGTAAAAGAGTGGCCCAAGAGTTGGCGGTTGGTGGTGATGACTAGCTACCTCCCTTTATTAGTCCACTGTTAAATTAGGGACGGCTAGCACAGACAGCCCTCGTGTATCTTTGCGCGGAATTAAAAAACAAACAAACAAGCAAACATCAAGTCACAACTAAAAATTACTATACGTGTGTTGCCCTCTCCGTATCTTTGCGTGAACATTTGAAACAAACGTATTATTTCTGTCATTCGTGAAGTTCTTTTGTTATACTTTGTAGAGGAATAGTTAGAAAGGCTTTTTTTTTTAAAAATTCTATTCTTCTATATATAACTATGGTAACAGCCGTTGTTCTTTTCATTTTAATGAGATGTTGGTAATTTATTTTAATACAATAAATTAATTTTCTTAGTGGTCTAGTAATTTGACAAAGATATTTTTATTATCTAATCTAGTCTTTTTATGAAAAAGATATGATTTTTTACTGGTATAATCTGTGATATTTACTTTGATGTTGATCTTTGTTTTAGTTAAATATATATTTAGATATTCTTGCAAATCATTCTGTTAAATCTGAATTTTGAAATTCCCGCTTGTTCATTAAAGTTGTAGAATATTCTCGAGAGCAAGAATCAACTATATTCTATCTGTGTATGTAAATACTAATGATCGCCAGCATTGTTGAAACTAAACTTTCGAGAACCTCACTTGAAGTTTATAAACTTTAAGCGCCAAGAGATAGTTTATATATTGATGGATTGTTACAGTTGGTGTACTATAAATCTCGGAAACTCTGATTAAGAGATAGTTTATATATTGATGGATTGTTACAGTTGGTGTACTATAAATCTCGGAAACTCTGATTAAGAGATAGTTTATATATTGATGGATTGTTACAGTTGGTGTACTATAAATCTCGGAAACTCTGATTAAGAGATAGTTTATATATTGATGGATTGTTACAGTTGGTGTACTATAAATCTCGGAAACTCTGATTAAGAGATAGTTTATATATTGATGGATTGTTACAGTTGGTGTACTATAAATCTCGGAAACTCTGATTAAGAGATAGTTTATATATTGATGGATTGTTACAGTTGGTGTACTATAAATCTCGGAAACTCTGATTAATGCCCATTAATCAGGGAGCTTCAGATACTTGATCAGGAACGTTTATAGATTTTGAAAGTTACAAATTGTTTATCTTCAGCTGATTAATATTGGAAGTTACTAATTTTACAAAAACAATAAATGACTTCAACTGTGAAAACTCGCGTGTGATCAGTGAAAAGCTAGCTAGCTCCCCATTAAGTAAATTGTGCTTATATCAACTCAAAATTAATTCGCTTGTCGTAAACCCTCGATAAGAGATCAGGGAAGTTTCTGATGGAATAGGAAACTCAATATTGTTTGTACATTAGTGAAACTTTTGTGTATAAATCATTATTTATAATAAGTATTAGTAATAACTATTATAAATTGTATTATTGTTTATATATTACAATATATTTATAATAATAAAGAAAACCGATTGCTCTTGTTCGCAAATATTATAAACTTGATACATCTCTACATTCAGTTAACTTATAAATTAAAATTAAAATTTAATTAGTTTCCAAGCTGTATGAAACTGTATTACGTAACAAAATCAATTGGAGACTCATTTGAGACAAATGAGTACGTAAGAAACCTCAGATATTAATATCAACTAAAATAGTCATGTTCTTAACAACTTGTATCTTTGTTCCCATGTTCACTTTTGATATCAGTTCGTGATGACGACAAACTCACTCGAAGTAAAAATGTATTCTCAAGATGGCCGTGTAGGTATTGAAATTTTAATTAAAATAAACCACAGTACATGTATCCGGTAACGGTTAGTTGCAAACTATTTTTATTAATCTGAAAATGAACTAAGAAGGTCGAAACATTTTATCTTAATTTTTAAACATTTTTATTTTAATTGAAGTGTTAATATCCATACCAGCCATCTTGAGAATACATTTTCGACATCAGTGTTCTCGACGTACCATTATAAACACTATAATCACTCGAGATCTTTTAAAATGGTCCCATGAATATGTAGTTGTATTGAAATTTTTTTGTACTATACATGATGCTTAGTCAAATATTCGTTTTTATATTTGATTTAGCTTAGCTAATAATAATATTGTAATCATTAGCAGATACAGGTATCACTGTTTTTGAGATTAAATCCAGCCATATTTTAAATCAGTAAGTCAACTCCTTAGTTCCAGTCATTGTCTAATAACATTCTTTTATTTTCATTATTGTAACTCAGTATAGTCATATTGTAATATACGGTTAAAGATAACTTTTCAATCAGTGTAAAATATCTAATAATACACTCGTTCAACGTTCTGGAATCATTTGTCGAGATTCAAGATAATCACGTGCTTCTTACTGTCAAATACAGTTACATTTTTAGTTGTTAATGTCATGAGGCACCTTCTTTTATTCGATATAACCACGTTATCATTTACTAATGTAACCCCGTATAACTTTATTTTCTGGTTATACTAAATCTCAACTCTATCATTTTCTTCGGTATTATGAACAAAATATAACTGCTTTTTCAAACATTTTTTTTTCACAATCGTGTTTCCTCAATATGTTTTGGTAATAGATACTCCAGTTCACAAGTGTTGCTAACACTTCAGATTGTCACGTTCTCGTATGCAGTATATCTCTCTCCTCAAACAGCTTTTCCGAACAAATTGAGTTTGATGTCACTGTTAACCTTTTTATATGTCCTAGCATTATTGATGGTCTCAGATTTCCGTAAGTTTGGTACGGATGAGCTTTGGAACATATAATAAGGTAGAAAACTGACAATGATATGTCCTTTGGCATGATTGGACATCACAGGCCAAAGAAGCCAGAGGAAATTATTCTCTGCCAGTAAAACCTGCTCGTGAACGTTTCCATTATCCAAAACTAAATCATATTATGACTGACCTCCAAGTTCGTCTTTCATAAACTGACATTCTACTGCTAGTACTGATACACAGGGTGGATAATAAACAAAATCACCCATTTAGTTTACCAGTGGTTTATGTAATCAGGTGTGTAATATGAAATATAAAATGCACAGCGTGTTCCTACTAGAAAAAATTACAAAAAATCGACTGAACGAGCTTAGTGTTTTACAAACACTTTCCTTTCTTAAAGAAAATATTCAAAATGTTTGTCTTTTCATGTTGCACTGTTTCCAGTTCCTCACCTTAAAAATGCATTGTTTTCTGGCAAGTCTCTGACACATTTCAATATTCACCAAGTGCAACCATCAACAGGTATATCATTACAACTACTTATGTCTCATCGTGTATTTTTGTCGCCGGTAAACCTTTAGGGAATTTACTCCAAAGCTCAATTACTAATAATTTCTTTATCTTAAGAGGCCCGGCATGGCCAAGCGTGTTAAGGCTTGCGACTCGTAATCGGAGGGTCGCGGGTTCGCATCCCCGTCGCGCCAAACATGCTCGCCCTTTCAGCCGTGGGGGCGTTATGATGTGACGATCAATCCCACTATTCGTTGGTAAAAGAGTAGCCCAAGAGTTGGCGGTGGGTGGTGATGACTAGCTGCCTTCCCTCTAGTCTTACACTGCTAAATTAGGGACGGCTAGCGCAGATAGCCCTCGAGTAGCTTTGCGCGAAATTCAAAAAACCAAACCTTTATCTTAAGTAACTGCGTTTCGTTACTTCATACAATAAACAATGTTATTAGTTAATAAATAATTTTACGGCTTGTGACATGAGATCCTTACATTCTTAACGAGATGCTAAGGAAATTAAAATTCTGAGAAAAGTAAAGAAATACTGGAAACAAACAAGTAAAAGACATTTCTGGAAATAAAAATTCTTCATCTTTGCAGCTCCCAGTTGTTCTCCCCGAAGCAGACAATTTCTTTATTAATACATTCATCGTATCACTCCTGAATCGTGCTATTTATTTCTTAATAAATTCGTTATAATCCCACAGCAGATAGTTTTACTGATAAGCAGTTTATTAAATTATTCCTCAATTAACGTATTCTACTGTTAATAATTTTGTTAAATTATTTCTGATTTAAAGTATTTTCTTTTCAGTAAGTTTGTCACATCATTGCTTAAGCTGATTATCATTTCCCTGAAGAAGAATGACCCACCATTAACAAATTAATTACCTTTTCTTAAAGTGGGCTGATCCAGGTTAGTAAGCTAATCAATATCTCCTTAAATTGAATACTTCAGGGCAGACAAACTAATTATCATTTTATTAAGTAGGATACCTCATTAACTTCAAATTAATCACTTTTTATGTGCCACATACATCACTATAATTAAATTATTTGTTGTATTTCAAAATTTTAATGCATCCTGAAGGGATTTATATATTTTGATGAAAAGTTCAGAAAGAAGAAAGACCTTTATACTCTAAATGTATATATATATATATATATATATATATGTGTGTGTGTGTGTGTGTATGTGTAATAATTTTTGTTATTTTAATCAGCGTTTCGCCTTTGCGGCTTCATTTAGGGTTAATCTACACAACTATTGTGTTTATTAACCCTAATGAAGCTACAAAGGTGAAACTTTGAGTAAAATACAAAAAAAAAAATTGTATATATCTGGAGTATAAAAGTGATTTTTCTCTAAATTATCAAGTTAATTATATTTTATGTAGCACATGACCCACTATTATCAATTTTATCATATTACTTCAAAGCATATTACTTCATAATTAACAAATTAATTTGTACTTTCATGAAATAGAATATTAATTAATTAATCTCAAACAGCCTGGCATAGCAAGGAAGCGACAGTGCTCAACTCGTAATCTCGGTTCGAGGGTTCGAATTCTCGTCCGGCGGAACCTGCACACCTTTTCAACCGTGGGGCATTATAACGCTTCGGTCAATTCCATTATTTTTCAGATACTTTTTCGACACTATTTTACTTCTAAATTAGGGACAGATAGACCTTGTGTAGCTTCACGCGAAATTCAAACCAAACTAAACAACCTTCCCTGAAAGAAAGAGTTCCAGTAGTTTAAACTACTTCTCTGAGCTGAATGTAACCAGATAGTAAGTTAATTACTAATTCATACACAGAGAACTCAGGGATTACTTTTCTTAAAGATTAAATATTCCATAGTTACTAAATTATTAATTTCACAATTAAGAAGTTAATTATTAATTTCCTGATGGATAGTACACCACAATTAAGAAGTTAATTACTGATTTTGATGGGTAATACTTCACAGACGAGAGGTTAATTGTTAATTTCCGGACGGGTAATACGTGACAATTATGAGGTTAATTACTTATTTCGGGACGGGTAGTACTTTATTGTTACCAGGACAGTGACCATTTTTCTGAAGAGAAAATATTCTTATGGGAATAAGTCCCTCATACTTTTCTGGAAAATATATACTGAAACTTTAATGGAACTTTTTTCATGTATAAAGAAATTTTATCACATCAAAATATTTATGTTTGGTTTTCGCACATGACCCACGTAATTGTTAAATAATTGAAAATTACCACATATTTTGTTATTTGTAAAAGTACAAACCCTGATATGATTGGTGAAAGAAAGTAGGTCAATAATCGATAATTGTTTTAACTGTTTTGATTATTTTTCGACTATATGCACTCAGCAATACTTTTAATGTAATGTACCAGATATGTTGTATATATTTTCCTAGGCTTAAATGCAAGATAATTAGCTAGGTTCGGATAATAATATTATTTTTTATATGTTACAAGAAACGCCTAAGTTCTTTGCGAAAGTCTCAAAAAAAGAAAGAAAGATAAAGATTTTTGTCAGGGTTAACTTAAGGAAAAAAAATATCTAGCCATTCTTTTTTGGAAGATATTTCACTTAAGATTATTATTTGATTCGTTAGATCTGAATTTTACATGAGGCGTTGTAACCACTACGTACGGCTGCTACTCCATCGAAATACGAAGTTGTGTTTTTATATTAAATGACATGTTCAGTGTGTCTTATAATTAAACGTTAGAACAGAATTTTGGTAAAAAAGTTGTGTTTTTTGTGCCTTGCAACCCATGAATGTGGAAGGCAAGTCTGAATTTAAGCGATGAGTTGTTGAAAGTTTTACTCACCATTTCAATTAACCCTTATGTGAAGCATAAGCTTTTCCACACATATGCGTATGTATTAATACACGTTACACTAGTCTTCATTACCATATTTTTATGTAAATTCTTTAAGCAGAGGGTGAGAAATTTATACCGTAATCTCTTACGACTGACATTAATTACACGAGAAACTAATGACAATTGATTATATACGTAATGATCTGTAACGGATACCATGAAATTGATTTACACTATTCATAAACTCGTGTATGTTTTATTTTTTAAAATATTTCTCTAACATGTTTAAACGAATTATTATTAGCAGAAAGAGTGTTTGTGTTGTGGTGTTTTTAAACACATCCATGTTGTGGCTATAAACATCACCACTACCACTTGTCATTAAGGGATATATCTATCATTAGCTCAGTCTTTAAATATCACCACCACCACTTGCCATTAACGGATATATCTATCACTAGCTCAGTCTTTAAATATCATCACCACAACTTGTCATTAACTGACATGTCTATATATCTATCACTAGCTCAGTCTTTAAATATCACCACCACAACTTGTCATTAAGGGATATATTTATCACGAGCTCAGTCTTTAAATATCACCACCACCACTTATCATTAACTGACATATCTATCATTAGCTTAGTCTTTAAATATCACCACCACCACTTGTCATTAACGAGCATGTCTATCACTAGCTCAGTCTTTAAATATCACCACCACCACTTGTCATTAACGGACATGTCTATCACCAGCTCAGTTTTTAAATATCACCACCACCTCTTGTCAGTATCGGATATTTGTATCATTAGCTAAATATCGAACTTAATTTCTGATTCAACACCAGAATTCTACTGCGAAACTTTGAATCACGAATTCAGATACGTGAAATATCAGTTTCACATTATGTTACTATCTGGTATAAGAAAAACTGTCTGCTTTATAACAAAGCAAAAAATGTCGTTAACGTTTAATAATGTTTTATTGAATAAATATATGAAATTTATAAAACATAATATTCACATTTTCTAAGACTAAGTCGAAGGAACATTATATATAAAGTATAAGTTTTATTTTTGTAACAAAAATATATTATTTAGTTTCAGTAGTAGAAATCTACTACTGGTTATCAGTTTTTCATAAATAACAGAAAACTAAATAATGTTGTTTGGATGTTATGGAATTAAAAGTTGTATTGATACTTTATCCAACTACCTAAATTTTTTATGCTATTAAGCAGGTACAGTTGTTGATTTTTTAGCAGAAAGCTACGCAATGGTTATCTGGACTACCGCCGAGAAACATTCCCAATTTTTAGTTTACCTTTGACCGACCATGGTATGATTATGAAGTAAATTGTATTTAATGTTATTCATCATTTGTACTAGCTTAAAATCTAATGTTATAAATTGGGACGAGGGCCGCCCCTTTTACTGTTTTGAGCCATAGCACCTAAACCGACTCTCCGAGGAAGGTACCCGTTCTGTGCGCGGCATTAACAATCAATTTATTTGGCGTTGGCTTTGTATATTTTACCACTAAAGTCTTGGCTTATTAAGGCCTCATTGGCGTTATTTAAACGGTAGAAATGAAATGAATACCAAATTGGAACTTTCGGTCCGATCGCTTGTCCCTTGAAATTCGAAGTTGGAGCAGGCCTCTTGGCTTCCTTTACTAACTTTCAACGACAGTATTCCAGTCAGTCCCTGACACTAATGTCACATTCCGTAAAAAGGCTAAATGTTCGCTTTATGTATATATATATAGATATTATTACTATAACATAAATATTGGAAATGTTGACTTCCTCGTGAGATAATTAATATTGAAATATTACGTGGTTATTATAAACACTAATAAACTTCTATATTAGTGTACTGTTTTCTCATTACTGTTTCATTATATTATTAATTTCAAAATGTTAAACATACAATGCAGTGTTGCGGCTCTGATCAAGATTGCAAAAGTCTATTACGAAGCTCTAGGAGAATGTGTGAAACTCTTTAAAAAATCTAAGGATAACCATCAGGTCTTCCTCGTCTTTCTTACCATTTACCTCACGTAAGCTTTTTGTAAAGCAATTTCGATCTGGTAATAGACATTATACAATGGTTGGTTGGTTTATTTTGAATTACGCGAAAAGCTACTCAAGGGCTATCTGCGCAAGCTGTCTCTAATTTAGCAGTGTAAGACTAGAGGGAGGCAGCAAGTCATCACCACCCACCGACAACTTTTGGACGACTCTTTTACCAGCGAATAGTGGGACTGACCGTCACATTATAACGCTTCCACGGCTGAAAGGAGAGCAAGTTTGGAGCGACGGAGACTCGAACACACAACCCTCAGATTACGAGTCGAGTGTTTTAACCATCTGGCCGTGCTGGGTCATTATACAAAAAGAGATAATATCAAATAAACAACAAAACCGCTGGTTCTGCACTCTAATGCATAAATTTGATTAAAAAAAATTTTGATAAATTTACTATATTTCATTTCATCTTTATTTTGAAACTTCAAAGAGTATGTTATTTTCCATACGTACTATTATCAGCAGTTTTTATTTTGTAAACTAATTATTTCTCCAGTCTCTATTATCTATGATTAGCCATATAACCAACTTTATTATATACTATATTTATGAGAATTATAAATTGAATATTTGAAGAACAGGTACTTGTTTTAAATCTAATTTACATTTCGAGTTGAACAGTTAGCAGTCACGTGTTTTATATAAGCGTTTTTATATAACTGATATTATTGTCAACATTCATTATGAAATCAATGACAAGCTGTAATGGGCTATTTAAAATTGAAAATCATTTTTTTTGTAATCAAACGAGAAATTTAATTAATTATCTTTATGGTTTACGTTCATTGTTATTAATTTTATGCCAACCCTTTTGTAGTTCTGTTCGAAAATAAAGTACGTACAAAATTGTAAATTATTACCAGTTCGAATTATCATTTTTTATTTATGTAAATTTGTTAAGCCTACCATGAACCTGATTCTACGAGGGACTTCAAGGGACTTGTGTTTCTCTCTTTAGGCGGATCTCATTCGTGATGCCTACTTCAGTGACTTATCAAGAGCTGGCTGTGCTAACTGGGTAGCCTGAATCACGTGACAATTCCTGTGTAGCTGCCGCACGACGAAAGTACTTCCACAGCAATCAGAAGAGACTTGCCATCCGCCAGAGCTTGATAGAGTTAAGATACACCACCGAAGAATGAACATAGAATCCAGTCGTCAGCAAAACAGAACATCTAGGAGAAGCCTCCTTACTTCTCTGCTAGTGGGTGCCTCCGATAGTGACCGACGGCGTAGCATTCAGTAGAGCTTCCAGATTACAGTTGGACGCTAACATTAACCTCACACATATTTGCTTCTGGATTTATTCATGATAGCGTTTGTTCGGTTCTGCTAGTGAGTACAATTTGTCAGATTTAAATACACCACTATGTTTTACAAAGAAAGTCGACCCACGGCTGTGACCAATGCAAAAGCAAGACCGCGGGCTTTGTGTATCACGAATGTCGGTAAAATCGCTGGAGTTTTTCTCTGTTTGTTCGCGCTCAACAAATATGTAGTAGGAGGTAAGTTATTTCAATGTAACGTTGTCTGTCTTTCACACAAGCTAGAAATAAATGCTGTTATTATAATATAAAGTTTACAACGTATCAAAATATGTTTGAAATAATTACGAATACATTTACAATATTTATATATTTTAGAAGTTATGTTGTTTTTAAAGCTCTGTTTGTTCGTGTGTTTTTTGAATTTCGCACAGCTACTCGAGAGCTGTCTGCGCTGGCTGTCCTTAATTTAGCACCCCCGCTAGTACAGCGGTAAATCTATGGATTCACAACGTTAAAATCAGGATTTCGATTCCCATCGGTGGGCTCAGCAGATAGCCCGATGTGGCTTTGCTACCAGAAAACATACACTTTAATTTAGCAGCGTAAGACGAGAGCGAAGACAATTAGTCATCACTACCTACCGCCAACTCTTGCGCTACTCTTGACCGTCACATCACAATGCCCTCACGGCTGAAAGGCGAGCATGTTTGGTGTTCCAAGATTCGAATCCACAACTCTCAGATTGCGAGTCTGCGCTTTAACCACCTTGCCATGCCGTGCCATTGAAGATCTTACGTTATATCACATAAATATGTTCAACTTAAATTAACTTTGACATACAAATTACTGTGCATGTTCAGTGTAAGAAACAATAGCATTTTATTCCAAAATATTAAAAAAAGTACTTTTTATGTGCTCGTTTTTGTACATTGTATATAATGCACGGGAGTTATACAAGATTTTACTATGACATACTGGTAAGGTAACAAAATTGAAGAACAAGATGGTAGTTTCTAAACTATATCAACTTCGAAGCATTTATGAGCATTGAAATATAAAGTGTCAGTTTTAAAACAATCTTACTAGATTGAAATATCAACTTCAGTTTCAAAGGAGTTTTACTACATTTAAATATCAAGTGTCAGTTTCAAAACAGTCTTACCATATTGAAATATCAAGTGTCAGTTATAAAGCATTCTTACCACGTCGAAATATCAAGTGCTAGTTTCAAAGCATTATCACAATTTTCTTTGCTGCACAAATGGCTTTGTTTGTAGTTAAACATAAGGCTGCAGAATAAGCTACCTGTGTTGTGCCCACGACATATATCGAAGCCATGTTTCTAGAGTTGTAATCCGCAGATGTATGTATCGCTATGTCAGTGGTGAAATAATAGCCCAAGTAAGTATCATGACGGTTCTAAAACGTTGCTTTTGTTGGCTGGATCTTCGGGGGAAGGGAGGGCAAGCTTGCATGCATAATCAGCTCAGAATTTCCTGTTTAACATATTTCAAACTTAGAATAATGCTACTAGAGAAATACATTTCTTTATATATAATTTCTAACATATTTAACCATTGTTTCACTGTATCACATAAAGTTGTGTTGTTTTTTTTCGAATTTTCTAGGCTATAATTAAGAATAGGATAGATTTGACAAGTATTTAACTGATTTAATTTTGTGAGTTTTTAGAGACCAATATTTTAATCATTGTATGTTTGATTGATTGTGTAGTTAAGCACACAGGTGCACTATAGGCTATCTGTGCTCTGCCCAACAAGGGTATCAAAATCCTGTTTCTGGCAGTATAAGTCTACAGACATACCGCTGTGCCACTGGTGTGCTTTTAATCGTTAGCAGTATATAACCGTAGGCAGAATAAACATGATAGATAAGATTTCAGTTAAAGTATAGTTTCTATAATACTACCAAAGAAACTCAAGTACTATCCATCACTTTCTAATGCAGATTAAGTTCGAGACGGTTATTGTTCAATTAGAAACGTGTCTATTGTTATTAGTTATCGTTAATATTGTAATTTATCTGTTACAATACGTTATGGTGGGTAATTTGTTGCTTCAAGTTACCAACAAAGGTAATTTCACATAACACTTACAAACAGCTTGGCAATATAAATTAATAGCACTAGCGAGAGACGAGTCTTCTCTTCTTACAGAACCATGAAGACATAAACATTCTGAAAATTCTGAGTAACAACGAAAGCCTTCTTCGTTGGGTTAATCTTTCTCTACACATAAATATACAGCCACAGAAGGAATTAATTAATAAATAAAAAGCTAATCTATACAAGTTGTATTGATCTCTTAATTTATCTATCACATATAGGAATAAGTTGATCAATACGTGTATTTATTTAGCTAATATCAAGGAGACACTTATTAAGGCTAACTGTACCGATTCTTGGTTTCTCCACATTTAAGATAAACTTTGATTTTTGAGATTAATAAATAATTCTGTTTGACCGTGATATTAGAGAAGAGATGTCGAGAAATATTGCACGTATTTCAATACGAAACTTTTGTGGACCGATTTGTACAAATCCTCTTGATAAATTTTAGAAATTAGCCCTATTTAAATAATCTCCGAAATAACACAAAACATTATTCACTTTATAGTTATATTGTTTTGATTTTATCGCTACTTACTTATTGAAAGCAAATTGAAATATTGTTGTGAAATGAATCATTATTAAATCCTCCAAATTGAAGCACATTAAAAGCTAATTCAAAACTTCTTCCTTATGTGTTAGGATTAATAATATCTTTATTTTTCACAGAATTATTCACTGTATAAAAAATGACTTTTTGAGACAGTGTCTCAAAAACTACATAATGTATAACACTAAGGTGGAAAATACAAAATTAAGGTACTGGTAGTTTATTTGTAAAAAATTCAGTAATTATTTGGTAAAAATCAATTCATATTATTTTTTAATTTATAAATTCGATTCGTTTTTATTCAGCTGATAGTTCTTAGCAGTAATAAAGAATGGAACAGTTAGCAAACCGAAGTATACATTGTTTGTGTAGCACTGAAAGATTGACTGAATATTAGTGTTATAAAATATCTTCCATAATAACGTTTAAAATTATCTAGTTGTTCTTAGTTGATTACATATTTCCTGGTCACTGAACATTGCTTGTAGAACCATAAAATCTTATTTGAAAAGCAAATTAGAATATTGAATAAATGAAAGAAAAATATTTTCCTGCTATGCAAACGCAATAAATGTTTCTATTCCCTTCTTTTTTTAGGCTTAATATCAGTCCATTATTGCAACAGATTCTTTGGAGTTTTGCCCATTTTTAGGCTATTTTGCATGTCAGTTTTCTTTCTTAATGTTTGGCATTTATATATTAAAATGCCTTTTTTTGTTAATACTATAAAAATGACTGCTGAATAAAATATTTTGTCTATTTCTATTAAACATTAATGCAAGTCAGTTGTATAAAGTAACGCATTAGCATCATTAGTCCTAGCTACTGTAAAGCTATAGGCAAGACAGGAAGCCAAGACCTCCCCAGATGCTTAACAATAAAAAAGTGAAATAAATAATGATTGTAAAAATATTTTTATATCGGCAACTCTTCCCTTTTAATAATGTATTTTAGTTAATAGGTTAAACAAATACTCAAAGACTGGACTTGGAGTGGTTATATAATCTTTATAATGATTAAATCTGTTTTATTTAGCATATTTTGAAATATTCAAATATGTATATTAACAATTCAAAGATATGCTCCACTTCCAACGTGTAAAATACAAAGGCATCATGAAATACTTTGAAATAATTATGGCAAGGTTGTTAGGGTGCTTAATTTAAGGGTCGCGGATTCGAATCCCTGTCACACCACATATGCTTACCCTTTCAGCCGTTGGAGCGTTACAATTTAACGGTCAATCCCACTATTCGTTGATAAAAGAGTAGTCCAAGAGTTGGCTGTGGATGGTGATGACTAGCTTCCCTCCTTCTATTCCTACACTGTTAAATTAGGTACGGCTGACGCAGATGTCCTTATTGTAGTTTTACACGAAATGCACAACAGCGAAGAAACAAGCTTTTTTGTTCCAAAACAATAAACGTTAAGTTAAGCTGTATTGTTCAAACGTCTAAAGGGAGCAGGAATAATCTATGAAGACAACATATGGAAGGCAGCCTCACGCAAGAAAAATGTAAATGGGTTCAAGCAAAGATTGTTCGTACAAGGTTTAGTGACACCATATTGGGCTTGAGTAACTGCTTCGGTCTTACAAGGAATGCTCTTATTTAGTTTAAAGTTCGTTATAGTTTGCCACATTTACCGTGTCTGTAATAGACGAAAGCAGAAAATTCATTAGCCAATTAAAAACCCTCCAAGATAATATTAAATATTTTTTTTGTAAATTTCATCACTGGGCTTCAAACATTTGAACATTTTGGATACTTTATCTTTTGCACATGTCCCCCTATGGGACAGCGGTACGTCTTCGTATTTACAACGCTAAATTCAGGGGCTCGATTCTCCTTAGTAGACACAGCAGATAGCCCAAATTGGCTTTGCTATAAGTAAACACACAAATATAATTTTGTACGCGTTTGTGACACGCAACAATCACCATCCTGCTGCCTTGTTTCATTGTTTCATTTACCAAAACATTTATCCTAAGATCTTAAGATGTGCTCAAATTGTTGCACCTATCAAAATATTCGTCCAGAGACATTAGAATGTGCTCAAGTTGTATTTCCAAAATATTTATCCAGTGATTTAAAGATGTGCTCATGGTATTGCAATAACCGAAACATTCATCCAGAGATCTTAAGATGTTCTCATGTTGTTGTAGTTACCAAAATATTCATCCAAGAACTTTAGGATGCGCTCAAGTTGTTGAACTTACAACATCCCACTAAAAATTCTAAAACGTGTTAAAGTTGTTACACTAACCAAAACATTATACCAACGTTATAGCTGTATTTATTTAGGTTACACTTATGACAATGGGCATTTAGATACAGTATATTAACAATTCAGAGTACGCTCCACTTCCAACGTGTAAAATTCAAAGGCGTCATGAAATGTCCATAACAGTGTGTCACAGCTTGAGCAATAGAATTATTGTCCCAAATTAGTAATCTGCCCTTCTCCACAACTATAATTGGCCATCATTTGGGAAGAGGGAAACTATCTTTAATTTTGGCAAAAACAATATGAACGGTAACTAATATTTTTTTGCTGAGAGGATTTATTTCAATAAAATACAATCGAACTTCGTTCGGGCTGATGTCCGATTCACACGTAGAAACTTTTCTTAAGTACTTAACATTAATATAGATCACACAACGCTGGCATCATAGATGGTGTCCGCAATAAGTCATCACATATATGTCTTAAAATAACTGTGCATTTGTTGTAGTTGTGAATTATAATACCGCTCGTTTACAATTAAAAAAGTACTTTTGACCAGTTGTAGCATTTTTCATACACTGTATGAACAGGTTACCATGCCTTTAAATTACCTTATGATTTGTTAGCATTTCACGTAAAATTTTTATTTTTAACTTCCAGAGATATTTAATCTCTCATTTCGCAATTCTTTATCTGAAAATTATTTAAACCTTAATATTTGGACTAAGCGTGATCTCGTGGACATCATAACAGAAGTATGATATAAGGGTTCAAGGTTCGCGTTCCATTGCTACAAAAATCAGCTTCACAATTTAACTGTTAAATTTGAATACTGGGTCAGACCAGAGTAGCCCAAGAGTTGGAGTATGGTGATGCTTACTGGCTAGATGCCTTCCCTTCTGTGTGGCGCTGACAAACGTTTAAACAAACAAATAAATATAACTTTACAATATTAACCCATGTATCACATTTATTGAGATTTCCTGCGTTTGATACTGAGTAAGCTGTTGAAGAAATGTCGAATATTGTTCATATAGGCACTGTGTGTTTAATACAAAAAGAAGGGCCTTAACGAAAGAAACCTGGCTGATACTCGGGCCTGGATACGGAAAACAAATTAAAATTTAAAATCTGAGCCAATGAAAATTGGCATGGAATTCAGGCCTGATGCGAGAACAAATCCGAATGGATGTAAGATCTGATCCAAGACAAATTATGTAAAGTGATATCCTAGAGGGATACCCGTGAAAGCAAAACTTGATCGAATACGATCAAATAAACGCGAGAAGTAGGACCTGGTGAAAGATGGCTGAGTAAAATATGGTTATATAGCGCTCTGTTCATCTGGGTTTCCATAGAAACATTATTACGTTGTTATTCACTTGTGTACTTCATAAAAAAAAAACACAACTAAAAAATACTTCTTTTACAATTGATATTACCCCATTATACAACTTTACAACAATGTTTTATCATATTTCAAGATATAGATTCTTAAGGTACCACCTGAGTAATGCTATGTGTTTATTTCAAAATCACTATCTTTTCTTCAGTTAAATACCACGAGAAAATAAATAAGCCCTCTTATTAAAGTAGTCGTATGGTGACTTGTCGACATTTTAATGAGCTTATAATGCTAAAAATCGGGTTTCGATATCCACTGTGGACAGAGTACTAATGGCCCATAGTGATATATGAGAATAAATTAGTGGCAAACTTTAAATCGCTCACTCGGATTCAAATCTACACTATTTTTTTTTTGTTCTCCGTCGATCAGTCTTACTTGAACCAAGTTTTCTTTTCAAGCTTATGGATTATATTTCAATCAAATTAAATTACTGCATAAAATATAACGCTTTGGACAGAAATTATTTTCTATCAACTTTAATCTAGCTGGGACAGCGGTAAGTCCATCGATTTACAACGTTAAAATCAAGGGCTCGATTCCCCTCGGTGGACACAGTAGATAGCTTGATGTGGTTTTACTATACGAAAAACACACATACACAATCTAGCTGAGAATTACTCTTATTGGACGAAAGGCCTCTAGAGCAGCAATGTGTAGTTGACTAAAAAAATGAATGTTTCTCACGCGACTTTTAATGATGGCGCCCACAGATATTTCTCCGGGGGGTCGGGTGGGGTGACTTTAAACCAACATAATATATACATTAGGGTGCGTCAGCGGATAAAGGATAAAAATTAAAATGTCCCAATGTTTTTGCTCAGTTGCTCAATTGTTCCACTGCATAATAAAAGAACATAGACAAAATTTCATTTCAATCGCGAAGTATTTAGGGGTCGCGCATCCCTCGCAAAGTTCACTATTTTCCTTAAATTTACACTACATTACATTGTTAATGGTAATTAAATTATTTAAAGAAAGTATTTAATATTTATTGATTATACAATTAGCAAAAACATGAAAACTTGAAAGAAAAATTTATTTCATTGAAGTTTTATCTTGCCTGCCCCCTTCACATTATGTTCGCCGATGTTCTTCTGCCACCTGAATCATGTACTGAAATTGATCTTCGTTCTTGGTGCGGCCCTTTGATGTAAACTGTTGAATTAAAGCTACTCCTCTTTCAGCTGCGTCATTTGTCACAAAAGGTTTCTTTACTCTGTCCTTTCCTTGTTTGTACTCTTCGGAGGCGCTCCACTCTTTCGGTGGTAATGATAAAAATGCGCTACTAATAACCAGATGGTAGAAAATTTTCTTCGTTGCCGAGGTAAAAAAATCTGGAAGTTTTCTGGAAACAGCATTGCTTGCAGCATCAACTGTTAAACATGGAGTTGGCCTAGGAGATCCTTTCACGGTATTCATATTTGAGACCATCTTGAGTTTGTCGCTATTCGTTACACCGTTATCAAAGAGCGCAAGCCCAACTGCAACCTCAGATAAATACCATAAATGCCGATTCATTGCCTTTGTACCAACTTCCTTAATCATATGATTTTCATGCAATGCAAGTTCCTTGAGTAATGTAAGGTCCCTTCGAGCTGCTACGGAAGCATCCTTAGCTGTAAACCATGAGAGCAAGTAATGTTTAGTTATAAAAACACATAACTCGCCAAGTTTGCTGCAGAAATGTGCGTCAAATGAAACACGAGATAAAGCAGGCCGTGGTTGCAGTCTACCAAACTCCTCTTGGAACATCCAAATTTTTAGAGAATATATTGCTCGAGCCATCCATCGTGCACGATGTACAGCACCAGAAGTACGGAAAGAAACTGAAGAACGTCCGCGTGGAAGAGATCCAAGAAAAATGACAGCTAATTCCAAGAGCTCTTTATAATCGTCCCGTGGTTGGTGAGATTGAAGGAGATTCTTACAAAATTGAATAATATCATCCTTCCAAGGCTGTATTTGGAGTGGCATTGCTTCTACTGCTGTTATGTACTTAGTTTTATTAATTTTAGGCCAACAATATCTTAAGTTTAAAAACAAAGTAATATCTGGACTTTTTGATGTCTCTATCACGAGAGTAGAGAATACAGAGCTCAGAAGAATCTCCAAAATGTGATGTCTACAGGCAAGGTGCAAGAGCTCACGTTCAAGTAACATTTCAATCCTCAGACAGACGCCAGATTTGGATCCTGTATTGGTCGCCGTGGTGTCAAATCAAAGCGATTTAATTCTGTCTTTTACATTCCATTCTACTAAAAGTGATCCGATCTCAGAAGCTACTGAATTTGCATCCTCACTATCAATCTTGGGCACTGAAAGAATCTTCTCTACACCTTCACCTGAAACTAAAATTGCCAAACGTTCGATCTTCTCTCTGCAACCAAGTCAGGCATCAGCTTACCATCCCAATGTAATGTCAAAGGAACGTTTGGAGAAAAACTTTCCTTCAATTCAGTTGCTAGAAGAGTAAAGTTAGTAATTCGTTTCCTCCTTATGGAACTTGGGCTAATGGCAAGATCCTCGATATTATGTCCAATATGAGCTGCAAAAGGAAGCAAAATTTGCGCGGCTTTTCGGTCACTGATCTGGGTTCTGTCTAAAGCCAAAGCTAGCCTTTCACTAATGCCAACTTTTCGTTTGGTTCCGGAAGCACGTTGTTATTTTGTGCGCATTGCGCAACCCCTAAATATTAATGTATTGGATTGATTTTTACGCTAGCATATTTTTTTCATTGAATGGAATCAAATTATAAGCGAGCGACTGAGTGTCACAACTTTTTGTTTTTTGACGGACCCTAATATACATATAGAATGAATGAATTAAAATGAAATGTGTTTCATATTTTCCAGAAGTGCCCACCCAGTGGCACAACGTCATATCTGCGGACTCACACTGCTAGACACCGGCTTTTGATGCTCGTGGTAGCAGAGCACAGATAGCCAATTGTGTAGTTTTGTGTTTAATTTCAAAACAAACAAACATTTCCCAGGAAAAAGATGCCACCCCCCAGTCTGCGGGCCCCTTTTCCTGTAATTCACTAAACATCGCAGGTGCTTAAGCTAGAACATTATTTGGCAAACTGTGTTGTAAGAAAAAAAGTTTTAAGAAATTATATTAGAAATGTTTTTGGATAAAATAAATAAAGATTAATGGTGCTTTGACTTTTTTCTAGTCAGTAATTTATTGACTTTGACATAAAACGTTTTTGTTTAAACGCATCTTTTTTGTTTGTTTGTTTCTTTTGATCGTAGCTTTATTTCGTTATCCTGACATTTCTTGAGTTTAAAATACAATTTGAACAGATTAGACTCTATTTCTCTATTTAAGAAGACTGTTCTATGAATTTTTTTCTCTCTATAGTTGGCTAGACATGGGCACGTTGTTAAAGCTCGAAATCTGAAGGTTGCGGGTTTGAATCCCAAACCATAAGAGAAACTAAATAGTATATATTGCCAATTCAATCAAAAATCAACACCTTCCTTCTACTGGATGTGATGCTTAAAGTACATTCTTAACAAACCCTCAAATTATAATTAAATTTTCTTAATACTTTTAAAATTATTGGTCATATTTTAAATCAAATACACGACAACAGTCGAAGTGCAATTCAGTAAATAATAGAATAAGTTAAGTAATGTGTGTGTTTTTCTTATAGCAAAAACCATATCGGGCAATCTGACGTGTCACTAAGGGGAATCGAACTCCTGATTTTAGCGTTGTAATCCGAAAACAATAAAATAAGGAACAGGTTATGGTAATGACCAGTATCATTATTGTCATATTGTCATACACTATTATAGTCTCAGTAGCACGATTTTACGTGTTTTTTTCGGGATTGGTTTGTTTTGAGTTTCGCGCAAATCTACACGAGGACCAACTGCGCTAGCCGTCTCTGATTTAGCAGTATAAGACTAGAGGGAAGACAACTAGTCATCACCTCTCACCGCCAGCTCTCGGGCTACTCTTTTACCAACGAATAAAGGGATTAACCGTCACAATATAACGCCCCCACAGCTGAAAGGGCGAGCATGTTTGGTGTGACGGGGATTCGAATCCGCTACCCTTGGATTATGAGTCGAGTGCCTTAGCCAACTGGCCATGCCGGGCCGGTTTTTTATGGAAATAAATGTTATGGTTTTGTAGCAATTTGTAATATATATATAGAAATTGAATGGTTTTATTTTCGTCAGCCCGGCATGGCCAGATGGTTAAGGCACTCGACTCGTAATTTGAAGGTCGCAGGTTTGAATTCCCGTCACACCAAACATGCTCGCCCTTTCAGCCGTGGAGGCGTTATAATGTGACGGTCAAAGAGTAAAAGAGTAGCCCAAGAATTTGCGGTGGGTGGTGATGACCACACTGCTAAATTAGAGACAGTGCAGATAACCCTCGAGTAGTTTTGCGCGAAATTCAGAACAAACAAACGAAACATTTTCGTAAACAAATTTGTTCATGTATAGAATTTTAGATATTTTAACTGTAATAAACTCCGAACATAATGCTCTAAAGAAAGATACATGTTCTTTTTATAATGTAATTAATAAACGATGACAATTTTTTTTATTATACTTGTATTATCTGAGGGAAGCCTGTGTGTTTGTATTCCAGCCAAGAGCTACGCAGTGTGCTATCTTAGCTGCTCCACCATAGGAAGCTTATGTTCGAGCTACTGGTGGACTTAAGAAGAAAGTATCTAACAAAACTGTCTTCTTTGATAACGAGTAAAGTACACTCGTAAATTGTATCTTGTATTTTAGCTAACGAACTACCTCGAAGGAATAACTAAATTAAATATATTTAAACAGAAGTTATGAGAAAACCGAAAAACGGGTTTGTAACAGTGAACCAGGATATTAATGTTTTGTACTTTTTCAATCACTCTAAGTAACTCTCTATGCAATTAATCCTAAATACTTCATAGAACATATAAAGTTTATTTCATGAATCGTTAGTTCTGTGCTAGTGGAAAAGAACAACAAGCAAACTCTGAAACGAACTCGCCTCTGTTTTATTTTCTGCACTGTTTCTAGAAGCTATATGCACTTATCAAATAAATGGTCGTCAGTTTGTACGTACGTTTCTAAGCGAAAGTAAACGCACTTATGCGTGACCAATATACACCCACACTCGAATGAACGTTGTCTGGAACAGTGTCTTCAAATGAAATACCATTGAAAGTAATAATAGTAATGCACTAAAATCTTTCTTAGATACCCTTAAGCCTTCATTTTGTGTTTACACTGGTGGAAGTATCAATACTGAAATCGATTTTGTTTTTCTTTTTACTTTAAAATGTAATAAAAACTTCGTTAGGTTTTTAAAACTGTCACGCTAATTAAATAATCTGTATATATATATTTATATATGAAGATGTCCTCTGTGATATAATATTATCAAACTGAAAAAAACAGTATCGATTCTCAGCGTGTTTAAGGCGGAACAAGAAACGTCTTCCACGTTAATAATTATTCCTTCTTTTCTATTGATTAAATATAAAATCATTTTTTCATTTGCGAACTAGACAGGAGAGGTGACTGTTTTCTTTCTATCTAACTTTGGAGGTTTCAGACGCAGCCGTGAGGCTCTTTACGTAACGTAAGGTGCCATTCACGTTAAAAATAGAGAATATGAATACTTTGTCTAAGTCTGCATTTATTCCTGTTATTACTTAAACTCGTGATCTGATACGGTTCTACAGTTCTCTTTATAACCATAATAGGTAGTTTTTATTTTCCTTCCTGTGACAGAGAGTGAATGAATCTACGAAACAATCCTAGTCTGCTGAACGCTTTCAAGCTATGAAGAAACGTTCATCACTTCCCTCCCCTTCCCCCCAGATCTTTTTCTTATCTGTAATATAATAGAACAACAAAGAAACACAATGAAGACTCAAAGGATATTTTAGCCTTTTTTTCTTGATTTACACATAAAATAAAATAAAAAATCCGTACAAGATGCATTAAAACTAGTTGGTTTGTCGTTTCCAGAAGTTTAAGACTTTACTTTTTGTTAATAAATAATTAAAGCAATTTATTATATATTGATTGAAATACATAGCATGTACTAAGTACTCTTTCACGTCACACCAATGATACTCGCCTTTTAAATCGTGGGGGCGTTATAATTTGACGGTCAATCCTACTATTCATTGGTAAAAAGAGTAGCCCAAGAGTTGGCGGTGGGTGGTGATGACTAACTGCCTTCCCTCTAGTCTTACACTGCTAAATTAGGGACGGCTAGCGTGTATAGCCGTTGTGTAGCTTTGCGCGAAATTCAAAGCAAACGAAACTAAGTATTCTTATGCTTAGTACAAGATCCTGTCTGAGGTACCATGTGGCTAAGCTACACATACATGCTACTACTTTTATATATCAACTATATGTTTATTTTAGCATAGTGAGTAACATTAATACATTCACAAGTCGTAAAACAATATTGTGGGTACCTTAAATATATCTTTAAACAGCTATGTCGTCTGATGAGTGTTAGAAATTTTTTTTAGACATTTAAGCCGAATGATGAACATTAAACATACACCTTTGAACCTACTAGCTTTATGGCAAGTTCCAGGAATACATCTTAAGATTTCTAAGTTATATATATTAGTATCATAAACATAACTTTAAACCTTTAAGCTGTTTGTCACATTCTAAAAAAGCATCTTTAAATCTATTAGCTTTATATCGAGTTCCACGAGTGCAACTTTAGACCTTTAAGCTCTATGATGTGCTCCAGAAACTCATATTTTAATCACTAAGCTTTTTGGTAAGTTGTTAGAGACCACGAAACATTATAATGTGTTTCGATTATATTTTTTACTCTTCCATGTGAGTAGTGTCATTGTATAAGTGATAGTTTAGTTCAAATGTCAATGCGCATGACTGTGTCGATATTCCTCGATAACTTTCGTATTCTGTCGGAACAGTCTTCCCAACCTTATGGCTCATTAGCCACACACAGATTCTTAAGGTTGAAAGAAAACGTAGCTAGAGCAAAGTCTTTCTTCATTGGCAGTGAGCCAGATTTTTATAACTGAATCCAGCAGTAGCCAATCACGCCATTAGACTAGAAGTTAAACATCACGTTTGACTTCAACTAAAATCATAAAGACAAAATAACTCGCTGAACGATCTTACGAGCGTGGTAACTGTCTCTGATAAACACTTTCTCTGGTTCTCTTTCCTCGGGTTTAGTAGCCTCGTAGTAAAGCTAGTAGTGTTAAAGTCATTGCGCTTGTACTGCATGTTAAGCAGTTGTTTTGGACAAAATGATGGTTTTGTTCTTTTTTTCACACATTTTACCATCATACGACGTCCTGGGTGTTTGTAATAAACGTTTCACGCACGACCTGTGTAATTTTATTACATGATTTATTAATTTCACCTGCTATCAAAATAAACCCATTTTGACTCTTTTATGAGAAACTGCTTCTTTCCACTATTCTTAAGCTACGTTCTGGAAAACGCAAAAATTCATTTTTAATCGACCAAAGTAAAGAAAAAATGTCCATTCCGTATAATGGTATCATTAATTATAGGAAGTACGTCTACGAACAACAGAATCTGTGCTGCTATATGTTGGTGCAAGAACTGTGCCGCCATATGCTAATGTAATGGGTTCTTGCTTCAAGCTTATGGAAGACAACATGCCTTCCACTGTGATGAAATAGCTAATATATTTCCTTTTCGAGGAGCTGATGATTTGAACGAAGTGGTCAGTGTGTTTACCGGACATCAATCTTGTACAGCATATATTTGATGCTCTTAAACTCGATTTCTGGGTGCGTTTTAGTTCTTTTACTAAACTTTATCGAAACTGGATCATCCAAGTTCTCATAATAACTTAGGTGGTCACCTATGCTGAATATATATATGTATATGTATAGATTTTGTTTAACCTTTGTTTTGTAGTTGTTTGCACAGAAGCTGAATTGAAATTACCCCCACAAGGTTGAATAAGTAATACAATAATATTTTTTAAAACTTGTGCAACGGCTAAAATAGGTTACATCACAAACTTTGGTAAGTAATACAATAATATCCTTGAAATTCTTAAAATGTGTAAGACAGGTTACACGCATAAGATTGGGTAAGCAATATAATAATATTAATGAAACTTCTACAATGGGTAAAGCAGGTTACACAATCTAAATAGAGAAGATCTGAGATTATCCTTATGTGTACGTGTACATATAGAAAATAATTCAATATATGGTTTTTTGTCTCTAAATTAATTTTAAAATGTTACTAAATTGTTATGTGCTGACTCTGCTAGTAGTATGATTAACTTTGTTTCTAAAGTTTGTACAAATGACAAAGATGTTGACAAACAATATATAATGATGCGAACTTTTAAAATAATTAAACGAATTAAGTTTGTCGTCATACAGTATGAACCTCTCTACGATCGTATTTCTGAGTCGAATCTTTTACTTATTACTTTCCAGCCTCGCCTGTAAATTGTCATATGTAGAACTCGTCAAATACGTACTTTATTTAAAAAGAACATACTTTCATTGAGTGTTAATTAACTCCTAATGTTTTAATAAATTGTGCTTTTTTCATAAGCTGAATTACATGATCAGTATTACACACATATATATATACGTTTATAATTTAATTTTAAATTAATAAATCTAGGGAAAAATTACTAAAATTATCCAAGATAACACTTTATTGATTAAACTCGGATATTCGGTTTTATGTAACATTAAAATGTTACCATATAATTATTATTTTATACGTCATCGTTACAAACTGTAAATAAATATAATTGAGAACAATATCTTTATTAAAGTCCAACGTTGTTTTGCTGTACATGATTCCTGATGAAAACTTTCCCTATTTGACACTAACGTTGTTTTGCTGCATGTGAATACTGATGAAAACGTTCCCTATTTATCACTAGCGTTGTTTTGCTGTACATGATTCCTGATGAAAACTTTCCCTATTTAACACTAACGTTGTTTTGCTGCATGTGAATACTGATAAAAACGTTCCCTATTTAACACTAGCGTTGTTTTGCTGTACACGATTCCTGATGAAAACTTTCCCTATTTAACACTAACGTTGTGTTGCTGTACGTGAATCCTGATGAAACTGTCACCACAGTATTAACACATCACTTACTTCAAGCTCCACTAGTGTGTAATACCAGCAAAATTTTGAAGTAAATACATGAACTATATCAAAATTAATACTCCCAAACGCAAGTCACATTACTTACAAAATGGTAAAAAATAAGCAAATTAATACCAGATATCTAGAAGGGATTCTCTTACAAGTTGTAACATTAGCAGTATTATTCGAAATAATATTTGATTCAAAATTAAGCTGGATACCACATATTAATAGCATAAATACCAGAATTTGAAAAAAGATCGGGTTACCTTAGGAGACGGATAACAAACAAGGTGCTTTTTTAGAAAACATACTAAAAATTTGCAGAACATACATAAGACCACTCATCAAATACGCATGTATAACATAGATAAATATATCAAAAACACACATGAACAAAGTACAGCAAGCATAAAACATTTTAACGAAAGCATATAGAGTCCCATAATCAACAAACTCAGTATTTTGACACAACTATTTAAATATCCCAACACTATCAGACAGACTCCTGGATAACTATAACAAAAATATTAATAAAAATGAACTGACGAGTAGACTAGAGAATTACATAATACATGATGAACCAAGCCCCAAGTAACTTTCCTCTCTAAATAACATAAATGAGAATCTTACAGGCCAAGCAGTGTTATGCAAAATGAATCCTAGAAACGAACGTGGCTCTGTTTTAAAGGTATTTTCTAAAAACAGAAGTACGTATGTGTGTTTATAAGTGTTAAGCTGAACTGTATTGCTACATATGATACATAAGTAAAATATATATACGACCTTGAACTGGACATGGCACGATAGGGTTATGTTATTTAAAACTGCAGACAATGGGCAAAACTTAACATACTGTAAGGCAATAATATGGTAACAAAGTTATCGTCTAGGATTCAGTAACAATGCAGATAAAATAACAATTCCTGAGAAGGAGGAAGAGGTCAAGGCCGAACCTGAAACTCCCGAGTCCAGAACATGGACCGAATCCCAATGAAGTACAAACTGTCAAGTTTTTGTTGCAGTGAAGCCTTTTCGATGTAAAAACTTCACGGTCTTCGGTTTAGTACTGAACTTTATTCTATCGAAGCACGTTACGTCCTTCATTGTGGAGTGGCTTAGTTCTGGAGCTTTATAGAATCTAAATACAGAATTTAGCTCAGAGCTCGCTGATGTACTTCGCAATATTCTTTTAATGTATCATTTAATACATCTTTAATACAAATACACCATTGATTTCAATGTCTACTGGTACTGGTCTAAATATATTTTGGTAACAATTACATTAATGATTCCGCTGTGACAATGTAACACTATGAGAGAAATCATCGTGTTAGTGTAATAACGTAGCATGTCGGACTAGTCTTCGATCAAGATTATGTAAGACGTAATGGATCAACCAGCAAGGTAGATAAAACCTACTGATATGTATATGTACAGGGTATTAACATTAAAACTACCAAACTCGTCGCATTTGGTAAGATTGTTTAGTAAAGAAGTCTGAGGAGATTAGACTGGGCAGTAAACATTGTTTTGCTCAGTAAAGAAGCGTGGTGAGATTAGACTGGTTAGTAAACATTGTTTTGTTCAGTAAAGAAGCGTGGTGAGATTAGACTGGTTAGTAAACATTGTTTTGTTCAGTAAAGAAGCGTGGTGAGATTAGACTGGTTAGTAAACATTATTTTGTTTAGTAAAAAAGCGTGGTGAGATTAGACTGGTTAGTAAACATTGTTTTGTTCAGTAAAGAAGCGTGGTGAGATTAGACTTGTTAGTAAACATTGTTTTGTTCAGTAAAGAAGCGTGGTGAGATTAGACTGGTTAGTAAACATTGTTTTGTTCAGTAAAGAAGCGTGGTGAGATTAGACTTGTTAGTAAACATTGTTTTGTTCAGTAAAGAAGCGTGGTGAGATTAGACTGGTTAGTAAACATTGTTTTGTTCAGTAAAGAAGCGTGGTGAGATTAGACTGGTTAGTAAACATTGTTTTGTTCAGTAAAGAAGCGTGGTGAGATTAGACTTGTTAGTAAACATTGTTTTGTTCAGTAAAGAAGCGTGGTGAGATTAGACTGGTTAGTAAACATTGTTTTGTTCAGTAAAGAAGCGTGGTGAGATTAGACTTGTTAGTAAACATTGTTTTGTTCAGTAAAGAAGTGTGGTGAGATTAGACTGGTTAGTAAACATTGTTTTGTTCAGTAAAGAAGCGTGGTGAGATTAGACTGGGCAGTAAACATTGTTTTGTTCAGTAAAGAAGCGTGGTGAGATAAGATTGATTATTAAACATTACAGAATATTACAGAATGTTTAACTAGAAAATAAGTGTTAGTATATCCGTCTAAAATGTTGTGCTTCATAAACATAATTAAGAAACGAAAAGTTGTCGAACAATCGTTGAAGTGAATTGCTTCGTGTTAGGAGAGTAAATGACTGTCTAAATAACCGAATATTTCATGAGTATCTATTAACTTTAAATATAAGTGTACACCACAATAATATCTTTGTTTGGATGTAGGTTTATAAGATCTTAATGTGAACGTTTTGTTTTCGGTCCTCGTTATCATTAAATTTGTAATAAAATAGTAATTACATAAACAGTTTAAAACTTGCTTAGTGGTAATAACGTTAAACAATTATCCTTACATCTGTAGCATGTTTTAGATGAAGCAATTCGTACCAGAATGTCGTGAATGCAGCGTTTCATGACCAGATAATGAACCCATCCTTCTTTGGTGTTATGATTGTGTCGTTATGTGTTTGTTTGAGCCGTATCATATATATGAAAAGGAGATACTGATACGTTAGATTCTCTGATAGTTTACTTTATGCTTGGAGTTATTTGTTCAAGAATTCTTCTCACATTTTATAGGAAACCAAACTTATCTAAGGGGGTGCAAAGGGGTGGGGTTAAAACGCATCCTGGAAGGCACCTAGGCATGATTAGATTCGGAAGTAAGTTTTTATTCTTCCAAAAGTGACACTATATGATGTGTTACTGCCCCCTCTATAAATCCCAGTTTGAAATTAATTTTAAAACACCCACTCACAAGCTTCTAGAGTTGGCACGCATACTCAGGTTCCACAGGGTTGGGGTGTGTCCAAATGTATGCTTTATCGTGTACAGACATTCCCTTCCCTTGGGATAGCTACAATAGAGTAGTTTGATCGGTACATTGTGCCTTGTGTGACTCACGAGTGGGCACTTTTCAGTCAAGTAGCGGTGCGCAGGCACGTTTTTTTTTTTTTTTTTTTTAATTTCGCGCATAGCTACTGGAGGACTATCTGCGCTAGCCTTCCCTAATTTAGCAGTGTAAGACTAGAGGGAAGACAGCTAGTCATCATCACTCACCGCCAACTCTTGGGCTACTCTTTTATCAACAAATAGTGGGATTGACCGTAACATTATAACGCCTCCACGGCTGAAAGGGCGAGCATGTTTGGTGCGACGGGGATTTGAACCCGCCACCCTCAGATTACGAGTCAAACGCTTTTACCCACCTGACCATGCCGGGCAAGATGCACAGGTATTTTGTGTTTATTGATAATTTAGTGTAAAACGCTCAGAATTCTTCAATCTTTCCAAATCAACGTTTGCAAATTATAAGGCAGCGAGTAACATCACTGATAATAGCTCAGGCTGGTCGTAAGAGTTTGTCCAATTGAATTTTAAATTATTGGAAATTTTACTTTTGCCAAACAATTTTTTATTGTTCTGGTTTCACACTCGCCATATTGGATACTCTTCACTGATATTTTGTATTCAGTATTTTGGGTGTTGCACATTTGCCATAGTGAATACTCTTCACTGATATTTTGTATTCAGTATTTTGGGTGTTGCACACTTGCCATAGTGAATACTCTTCACTGATATTTTGTATTCAGTATTTTGGGTGTTGCAAGCTTTGCTAAATGTCTTCGGAAAAAAAATCCCTTTTTCCTCTTCAAAACATAAAATGACATCTGCTACGTCTCTGATTGTTTCTTCATAGCGTTGATAGTATTAAATAAATGTATAGCATGTGTTTATTACCGTTAACAATACCGAAAGCAATAATAGAACTCTAATGATATTCTGGTCATATTGGTCACAGGAAATTGGATGTGATTTAAAGGGCGTGGCCGAACCTATAAAAGCCAAGTTTCGAGTAATTAAAGTAAAATAAACGAAGGAACAATATAAAAGAAATTATTTTATTGTTAAGAAAATCGATTAGTACAGAAAATTATAAAACTAATAAAAATACGACCTACTCCATAATAGCCAATCAAAGATGACTACATATATTATAGTGTAGACGTATTAAAAAATATTCACCAATCAAAAAAGTATTAACAGGGAGACGTTGTTTTTGTTTTTATTATTATTATTTTGCTGTTGTAACACTCTGTACAAACTTGCGTATACAATGGTGTAATAAACACCTTCATTTCACAGCGTGTTATTAGTTAAACCTTTGTGGATTAAAACGTAAAATCTTTTCATCTTATACGAAAATATAGCAACAACACGTTTTGATAATTACAAATTAGTTCTGTCAATGAAAACTAGTTAGGGGTTGTTTATTCCTTGCACTTACGTTACAACTTCACTTTGAGCTTAGCTGGGAACTGGTTGAATTAATATAGTTTAGATAGAAATTCACTGAAGTAATACACTGTTTTATCCTTTATCCACGTAAACTGAATTTCTAGGCGGAAATAATATGGAATGCAACGAACACACATAGAGGAACGGGTCACATCTTCTTATGAGACCGAGTATTAAAGGTTTTATCTTCTAAAGATCAATAAATATTTTAATATTGAATTTACATAGTTTAAGTTTAGATAAACCATAGTACATAAATTAAGCTGCAGTAACGTTATTAAAACTTATAAGAAATAACAAAGGATCGATACATCTACCTTTACTTGCAAACACGTGACTTGCTGTCTGAGAATCTGCAACAGACTAATATTGAATATCAATACATACCGCGAGGCGGTGCTATGTAGATCAACAATATCCAAAATTACAAAATAAAAATAAAATTGAAATTAGTGAAGAAATGAGAAAGGTACATATGTTATCTAGTCACCGCGCTAATAATATATTTCAACTTGAAATCGCGAGTTTTTCTACGAAATCTTCAAACACATCAATCAAAAATGTTAAAAATAAATAAATAGAAAAATAAAAGAAAAGTTGAAAATTTCCGAATAATTGCGCAGAACTAAAAATGTTAGGGTGTTATTTATCCGCCATATTAATTTTGACACCAATGGCTTTTTTTTTTAAAAAAAGTGCTTTTGTTTGGAATGAATTTGATTGGTAATGTAACGTTATTAAATTACTATGTGGTGAATACTTTGAATACTGCAATCTAATTGCAAGCATTAGAAGCAAGCTAGATCATTAAGAGACAAAACGTAGTTGTTGGGGATTTTGTCGTAACTTTATAATTTCTGTATTTGCTAACCATTTTTTTCAAGAAGAAATCAGGTGTTGAACTAACTGTATTGTTTGTCATGGTTATGAAAGTCATATCCCTCAATATTTGTCAGTTTTGTTTATTGTTTTTATTTTAGTATTTAGCTTGAAAACAGTGAAATCGGTTTTAAAATGTCCTGTTATCTTTTTTATGATGATATAGGTCGTTTTTTCTAAACAGCGATGTCCTTCTTACGATATGTTGACAGTTTTAGGAAACTGTAAATATGAACTGAAGCACCCAGTTCGTCATCAAAGGTTTGTGGGCATGTACTAATTTTGCTCGTAACATGATCTTAAAAGTCTACTTAGCAGCTTAACCATTATTTCCAATTTTAAGACTTACATAGTAAGGGTCATTCTACATGTAATGACCTTAGATAGAAGTTTGGAAATTTTCGAGAATTGTTCAAAACATGACCTATCTCTTCGACGTTGTTCATGTGTTACTGTATTTAGTTCTCTGATTATTTACCCTCCCCTTTACGAAGGTGATTAATGTTTTTTAATACACAATACGCCACGATTTGTTTGAGAGACACCCTTAAAAAAAAAGAAAACAGAAGTCACAAAACATGCATCTATCAGATATAAAGAACTGTATTGCTTTGAAATCTATGTAATTGAACCAGAAATAACACTAAGAAGTTAAATGGATTACATTTTAAACAAAGAAATCTGGTGAAAAACTTTAAAACAAAAAAAACAACTAACATTTGTTATAAAAGTCACATAAATTGCTGGTATTTTTCCATCCATATTTCTCTAAATTTGTCCATAACCCGGCATGGCCAGATGGTTAACGCACTTGACTCGTAATCCGAGAGTCGCGGGTTCGAATCCTTGTCACACTAAACATGCTTGCCCTTTCAGCCGTGGGGGCGTTATAATGGTACGATCAATCCCACTATTCGTTGGTAAAAGAGTAGCCCAACAGTTGGCGGTGGGTGGTGATGACTAGGTGCTTTCCCTCTAGTCTTACACTACTAAATTAGGGACGGTTAACGCAGATAGCCCTCGAATAGTTTTGCGCGAAATTCAAAACAAACAAACTTGTCCATACTGGATCAAACTCAGAGACTTGTTAGCATAACATTACTTATCTATCTTTTTCCTTGCTTAAAATCACTACCAAAGAAATATTTTGTGAATGCCAGAAAAATCATGAGTTGGACTGGACAATGAGAAACAAAATATTACCTGAAACTATTTATATATCTCGTCAAATTCTTTAAAAATTACGGTTTTAACTTTCAAAGCTGACAAAACAATATAAATCAATAGATCTAAAAGTTTGTGAAAACATCGTACAAACAACAGATGTTATTTTTTCCTCACATTCTCCTAAGTTTGTCTCTCGTCGTCCATCTCAACAGATTAGTTGTGGTATCAAACAAAAGGCCTCTTGGACAGTGGCTTTCGAAAGAGACAAATATAGATCTGAAATACGGTTTTTACATGAGAAATAGACAAATTATAAAGAAGGTGAAAATATTTGTACAGTTTAAGTACCTTTATCGTAAATTTGGGTCCTGTTCAGTTAGGTTTTCATTAACTTATAAACCTGACTTGTTATTATTATTATTTATTTATTTTTATGAACAGTTTTTTGTTTTTCGTTTTGGAATGCCTCTAATTCTCGGTTAATAAAATTCTTCTATTAGTGAAGCATCTTAAATAATTTTATACAATTTTTGATAGGCCGGCATGGCCAGGTGGTTAAGGTGCTCGATTCACAATCTGAGGGTCGCGGATTTGAATCCCCGTCGCATTAAACATGCTCGCACTATCAGCCGTGGGGCGTTATTATGTGACGGTTAATCCCACTATTCGTTGGTAAAAGACTAGCTCCAGGGTTGGCGGTGAGTGGTGATGACTAGCTGCCTTCCCTTTAGTCTTGTACTGCAAAATTAGGAACGGCTAGCGCAGATAGCCCTCGTGTAGCTTTGCGCAAAATTCAAAAACAAACAAACAAACAACTTTCAAGATTAGAGAATAAAGTGTAACTGATTACAAACACGTGACGAAACACACTTTTTCATATTATCGTCTATTAGCTTTCTTAATATTGCATTCCGGTGGTTCGGCGGTAAATGTGGAAGTTTAAAATGTTGAAATCCAGAGTATGATCCATGTGGTCTGCTCGATATAGAGCTCATTATGGAGTTTTTCTTTGAAAATGGACAGAATCTTAGTATTGTTAGCTTATGCTTATTTACATCATAAGTCTGCAGTACGTCAGGCATAAGACTATTAGTTAGAAGACAACAAGTCAACGCCACCTACTGCCTCTCTGTTCCCAACGAAAATCGGGATTACATATCTCACAACGGCTGGTATGGGTATTAACATTGTTATTGGTAAGAAAAGAACAACGTTTCGACCTTTCTAGATCATCTTCAGGTTAAGAAAGATGACATAGGAAGGTTGAAACGCTGTTCATTTCAAGTGGGTTTCTCGTCATTAAGAAAATCGAGATTAATAATTTTATTATAACGTTCAAACAGTTCAAGGAGATAAGCGTGTTCAATGACCACATTCACACTTTTGTTGTTGTAGTTGTTTTGAATTAAGCACAAAGCTACTCGAGGGCTACTGTGCTCTGCCCACCACGGGTATCGAAACACGGTTTTTAGCGACGTAAGTCTGCAGACATACCGCTGAGCTACTGGGGGGCTCAAACGTTCGACCCTCGGATTGCGAGTTGAGCACCCTATCCACCAGGCCATGCCAGGCCCTATTCGCCTAATTTAAAAATGCTAAAAACTGTTCAACAATTTGTCCAGAACAAAGCTAACAAGTGATTCGTCAACATATTTGATAAAAGAAAACAGCATAATCCTAAATTAACCGTACTTTTAGCTTTATAATCCAACATTTTCATAAAAATATTTGTTAGAACAGGTGCTAACAAGACATTTTATTTGACTGGATGATATTTTCTCTTCAGTATTATATTACTGGGATTGATTGATTGTCTGTAATTAAGCACAAAGCTATACAATGGGCTGTCTGTAATCTGCCAACTATGGGTCCACAAACATACTGCTGTACACTAGGGACTTATTGTTGAGAACGAAAGAAAATACAAATGGCGAGCCAGCAGTTAGGTTTATATTTAAGCTGACTGAAACATAAATGTTTAAAGCTCAACGCTGTAAGAGACTGTTGAATTTATGGATCAGTTCGCTGTAAAGGCTTATTGAATTTATTGAGAACGAAAGAAAATACAAATGGCGAGCCAGCAGTTAGGTTTATAGTTAAGCTGACTGAAACATAAATGTTTAAAGCTCAACGCTGTAAGAGACTGTTGAATTTGTGGATCAGTTCGCTGTAAAGGCTTATTGAATTTATGGATCAGTTCGCTGTAAAGGCTTATTTAAATTGTGGATCGGTTCGCTGTAAAGGCTTATTGAAGTTATGGATCAGTTCGCTGTAAAGGCTTATTGAATTTATGGATCGGTTCGCTGTAAAGGCTTATTGAATTTATGGATCAGTTCACTGTAAAGGTTTATTGAATTTATGGATCAGTTCGCTGTAAAGGCTTATTGAATTTATGGATCGGTTCGCTGTAAAGGCTTATTGAATTTATGGATCAGTTCGCTGTAAAGGCTTATTGAATTTATGGATCGGTTCGCTGTAAAGGCTTATTGAATTTATGGATCAGTTTACAATTGACTGAAACATATTTTTTAAAAAACTCGACGCTGTAAGAGACTGTTGCTCTTGTGGACCAATTTAAACAACCGAATTCTCACCAAGACTTTTATTTATCCAATTTCGATATTGCGCTGTTCTTGTTTTTTCTTGCTGTGATGTAATGTTTATAGCATTGTTGTTTCAAGATTCATATTAACAAAAATTACTTTATATTCATGCAATATCATAGATTAATTTTTAAAATACTTAACTTTAAGCAGTATTAAATGTATGCACAAAATACACACACACACACACACACTTCTATTGTTTCTTAATTAAAGAGGATGAAAACACCGATTCTTCAAATAATAATTTGTCGGAATTTATACGAAGGACCACAAAGAATATAGAATAAGTGAGCTACGGATACGTTATAATGCTTTCTTTCAAATTTAGAAACTTGTAAGAACATCAGACAGCAGATAGATAAATTCGGAGATCCATTTTTCTTTTCATCTAACCAATCTCGTCCACAGAAGAAACAGAAGCAGCCCTTCATCCTAAACTTAGGCGATCGAACAAGAACGATCTCATGTTATCGTGAATGTTCTTGCTAACAGAAAATATAGCAAGAAGGAACGTGGAGTGTAATTGTTTCACAGCGAGATAGTTTCCGCATGATTATAGTAGCCTTCGAGCTATACACTGAATCATGTATCTGTCCAACAACTTCTTAATGTGGACCTTTAATATTTTTCTTACTCTACAGCGTAATGATGTTTCCTTCTGTGACGTCCACAAACAAGTTATATAATTTCTCGTTTTGTTGCTCTTACAGACAGATGTTACTAAATTAGAAACCCAACCGTATTTATTGAAGTACGTTCCGTAATTCGCTCTCCTTGTGATTTCAAATCATCGGAGAAATATTTCCGAGTAAATTTCCAAACGACTCGTGCCTTTTACTGTTTCCTTGATGGATCCACGAAAAGTTAATTAACAAAAATGGAGATTGTCTTTTTTTTTTTTCTTTTTACATTGATATGGAAATTAGTTATAAGCCTTATTTGACGAGTTTAAGAAACTTGACAATTTATAAAAAAATGCATCCTTGCAAGATTGTTACAGTATAGAAACTGAATGTATTTTATGAGGTGTGTTAAATTATTATACTATATATATATGTGAGATGAGTATCTACTGGTTCGCAAAAAAAAAAGAGATAAATTCTCTTACTTGTATCTTTTGGTTCACTTGGCTAATCTTCAGTAATCGGATCTACTGAAATATAGAGTTAAGAAGATGAACTGTGAATTATAATTTTTCCTGAGTGTACTTATCATTAGAACTTATAGGTTTGTTTGGGTTGAATTTTGCGCACAGCTACACGAAGGCTATCTACGCTAGCTATCCATAATTTAGTACTATAAGACTAGAGGGAAGGCAGCTAGTCATCACCACCCACTGCCAAGTCTTGGGCTACTATTTTACTAATGAATAGTGGGATTGACCGTCACATTAGAACGCCCCTACGGCTGAAAGGGCGAGCATGTTTGGTGTGACGGGAATTCAAACCCCCGACCCTCGGATTACGAGTCAAGTGCCTTAACCATCTGGCCATGCTGAGCCACAACTTATAGAAGAACGTCGTTAACTTGTGAATTTAAATTTTAGAAAATTGAAAAACAAAGCTGTTCCTGTTTTCTCTTTTGAATGCTTAATTCTTAAGTAAATTACAAAAAGTACTTTACGTAAATGTTAAGTAAACATTGAAGTGCTAGATTTAAATAAATGTTACAACTTGGGTAATCCCGCCTAAGAACGTATCAGCAGAGATTTTTTTCAAGATAATCTACTTACTGTCATATTGCAATCAGGAAATGTGCACACTATTATATTTCAGCCAGAAAACGTATTGTGACCATACAAAGAAGAGGACATTTCTCTGTCCAGTGACCTTACATGAACGGAACTAAAACAATAAGTTATAGCAGCCATTAGTTCTGAACGTTTTTGATCGTTCAAAACACATCAGAGCAACTTCACAGTCTGTTTTAAATTGCTACCATTCTCACGAATCGTTTCTCATTAAGAACAATTACACGTGGTTGTGTCAGTACTACACTAGAATAGTGAATTCAAGCATATAAAGCTTCCAGTTTCGTTGTAACGTTACATACGAACGTTGTAATAAAACTGATTTAGTATATGTTTTTTTTTTATCAACATTGCAGAGCAAACTTCAAAGTCTTTTGTTCGTTGGCTTATTTTTAAAACACAAAGTCTGTGTTAAGATACCGCGAGTATATAATTCGATTTTTAGCGTTATAAGTTCTCAGGTTTACCAGCTGAGCCATCAGATGGTTTTTGAGAGTATAAAGGAACCTTGAAAACACAATAAATATGTAATCAGCTGTTATGATTTTAAGCTTCTTTGGAATGTTCCATTAAGCAAAGTATAAATAATAATAATAAAAATACTTTAAATTACAGTTTTTACACCAACTACCATTGTTTCATTGACATCACATGTTGTCATTGTTTTATTGAAGTCTTGTCATGACATTCTGCACTATAATTGTTTTATTGAAAGTGTTACCATAACATTCTGTACTAAAATTGTTTTATTGACAACGTTACCATAACGTTCTGTACTATCATTGTTTTATTGATAACGTTACCGTAAAGTTCTGTACTGTTATTGTTTTATTGACAACGTTACCATAACGTTCTGTACTATAGTTGGTTTAGTGACACTTGCCAAAATGTTCTGTACTATAATACAATATTATGAAGTAAAATCCGTCTGATAAACATGATGTTAACTCTATCCTAGCTAATGATGAAAGTACTAGCAGAAGAAGAAGCTGATCTCAGGAAGAAATTATATTTTTAAATAATTTTTAGTTAGGACGTATTAATTTAACTCTTACTTTCCACGCGGATAGAAAAAGTGATATAATTACGTTTTTTCACATTATAGAATTATAAATATTTGTTCGCCATCTTTACACAGTTTTATGGTCCCTTAATATACAGCCTTTTTTAAAATAGAGGAAAAATACAATTTGAATGGGTATACTAAATTTTAATACACTTTGATTTTTTTAAAATATCGACACTGTACTAAACTCGAGTAACAATTACTTTTGTTAATATAAACGTCTACTGTCCTATATCATAAACTTCCTATATCAAAAAAGGCTTTTATTTGATTTTATACAGTTTAATAAATTGTTATTCTTTATATAAATAATTATAATAAACAGTTTGTAATTACTTAATTGCATTATAAAAAGAAAGTGTTTTTATGGTTTTCTTTTCACATTAAATTTGATTTACTTCAGTGGTACAGGACTAAATATTCTGAAGCGACGTTAATAGTAAAAGTTACTTGGATAATACTTTAAAACTGAATGTATATATATATTGTCATTAAATCTTATGCACGCCCGGCATGGCCAGGTGGTTAAAGCATGGACTTGTAATCCGAGCATCGCTGGTTCGAATCCCCGTCACACCAAACATGCTCGCCCTTTCAACCGTGGGAGTGTTATAAAGTGACGGTCAATCCCACTATTCGTTGGTAAAAAAGTGGCTCAAGAGTTGGCGGTGGGTGGTGATGACTAGCTGCTGCCCTCTAGTCTTACACTGCTAAATGAGGGATGGCTAGCGCAGATAGTCCACGTGTAGCTTTGTGTGAAATTCGAAATAAATCAATATTTAATTGACGCTTAAATCACTGATAGAAAATAGGTGTTTGTTAGAAACAAATACACTGATCTTGTTTAAAACACCCCTATCAAAACAAAATGTTGAACATTATTTAAGTTTACACATGTTACGAATCACAACATTTACATTTTGAATTTCGGTGCTACAGAACTATTCTATCACGTGAAAATGTCGTGCGTTTAAATAATTTTTGTTAGCGTTACGTAAAAATGTTTCAACTATTCAAAGCCAAGCTCTTGTCGAACAACGTATTTGATTTAGTATAACCTTGTTCCGTTGCGATACGGACGGACTCATTAGTTCTTGTTATATTTCTAATTTTTAAACAACGCTTTAAAGTGAAATATCCTTTTTCAATTAAGAAGTTTTTTCAGTTCTAAGAGAACACGTAGTAGCAAATTTGAATAGAGAATTTCGAGAAAAATCACGTACTAGGATTGGCTTTAGTGACGTTACGTGAAACAACATGGTTCCCTGATTAAATTAAAAACAAAATAACTTTCAAATCAACTTAGTTTTTCACATAAATATCTTTTCACTTCACATTGTAAGCCAACACAACAAATTATCTGCTGGAAAGATAAGACTTAATTGGCAAATTAATACAGCTGCGTGATTGAGCAATAGACTGTTTTAGTGTCAGACGAGCTTGTACATTACATATGAAAGCCGAATTGCTTGATTGAAAAACTTTTTACCCAAAGTAAGTAGAGCTCTGCCGTTCAAATGTGATAACGAATAACCTACTTTTTCTTTTTTTTTTTTAGAAAATAAAGTTTGGAGAGGGCCACGTACAAAGTTTCGATAAGCTTATGTCATCAACGAAACGTTGTGCATTCTCTCTACCCTTCCAAGGTCAAGCGTGTTAAGACGTAATCTGAGGGTTGCAGGTTCGCATCACCGTCGCGCACAAACATGCTCGCCCTTTCAGCCGTGGGGGCGTTATAAATTCCGGTCAATCCCACTATTCGTTGGTAAAGAGTAGCCCAAGAGTTGGCGGTGGGTGGTGATGACTAGTTGCCTTCCCTCTAGTCTTACACTGCTAAATTAGGGACGGCTAGCGCAGATAGTCCTCGAGTAGCTTTGTGCGAAATTCAAAAAACAAAAACAAACAAACTATCCTTCCTTCTGCACCCTGATCCCTGTCGTCGAAAGTCATCCTTTTAGTTTGAATTAAATGCGACTAATCGGGAACGGACAACTCGTTTCGTAACAGAAATGTCCCTTTCTCATCCACCATCTTGAATAAAGTTTCATCCCCAGGAAATGATGGGTGCGGTATTTGTTGGAACAGAACACAGAAGAGTGTGTAACTCGGTTTTGGTATACGTGACGGTAATATAACAAAATAAAGTAATATTTCTCAAAATTTTGGCAAACTGGTTTTTATGTTTATTTTTCTTTCTAATGAATACAGTAGTTCTTGAAAAATATCACCCTCGAAAGTGTTAGGTAGTTTGGACAACTGATTCACAAAAAAAGGTTCGGGGGCTCGAATCACTGTTCCACCAAACATGAGACGTTATAATGTTCCGGTCAATCCCACTGTTCCTTGGTAAAATAGGTGGTGATAATGTTTCCTCTGGTGTTTCATTGCTAAATTAAGAATGGTCAGCGCAGATAGCCTTCGTGTAGCTTTGCGCGAAATTCAAATCAAACCTTCGAATGTAAAATATATTACATTGCAAACACTTGTGTAATTTTGTTATTGTTAACAAATACTAAAAAATCTTCCAGTAACAGGATACGCACAACTTAAACAGTGCATGCTGAGGTTCCGTACTTCGTCCGGTTTATAAATGCTGTGATAAATAGTACACAAATCCTAACTTTCACACAAGTTATTTATAACACAAGATATTACACTATTCATTACTGCCTCGCCAACAGTTTTGTATAAGTTTTGAAAACTCAATACTTAAAACATGATATACACTATGTAATTGTCGGGTAGACTGTATTGGAAGAGGTAGCTGAAAATAGTGGCAAGTGGGGTGTTTTCTATTATCTGCTTTCAACACAGAGCTCTTAATGTATTTTCACAATATTTCTCTCAATTAATTAACTGAAAGTCACTGGCCACAAAAGTGTATTACGAGAAAAGGTAAAAGGTCACAGGTCAAGGTAGAAAGTGGAAATAACTCATATGACCCTTATTGTAGCTGCTGGAGCATAAACTTTAGCTGAGTTTATGTGTTATTCATTATTTTCATCCAACAAGAGCGCTAATGCACTTTATGATATATATATATATATATATATAAAACGTTTCTTCATCCTTTTCCACATTATGCGTTCGTGTTATAGAAAATTATTAATACAGTTGTTTTTATTTTGATATATAGATGTGGTGCCATCTTTGAATGTATTTAAGTCAAAGCTAATAAATCCTCCATAATATTAATAATTAGGGTTTAAAGAGAGAGGTGTGAACTACTACTAACACGTTCCTTGTTCCAAATTATAATCCCAAAAAGTTTGGATGAGATTGGCCCATCGAACTAGCAGTAGTTAGATAAGGGATAAACAGGCAGACCTACGAATGTTTGTGCTTTATTTAGATAAATATTGTTTCCAAGATATTGTCAAACTTAATACTACTGTTATATGATTGGAAAGTTGCTCGTAATGCAAATATTTCGTTGCATAAATGAACGTATTTTTATACGATGAGGTCAAGGATTTTTTTTTGTTTACAGTATGAATTTGAATGAGTATCTGACACTCTCTGTGATTTTAATAACAAGTGTTCAATGATGTTAATAATAGGGATGCTAGCTTTTCTTCTTACAAACCTCTGGTACAGCAAATTTTATTTAAATAATCGAACAGTCCCTTCAAGCAACGTAGACTCTGTCAATTGGCATCGACTAGACAGGTACAAGTGTTTGTAGAAATTTTCGTAAATGCCTTTCTTTGTACAACAATACATTCACTGCAGACAAAAGGATCGAATTTCCACAGGGCTAATAGATATTCTAGATTAAACTTTGGAGGATTCTCAAAGGACTAAGAGTGGACATCCATGAAAGTTCCAGTTTCTTTGTTACTATTGTTCATCAAAAGTACGTACCAGACATTCACCAGTGGAAAAAATCGATGCCATTTTACAATAACTTAAACAAAAATAGCAAAAACGTCTTTACGGCAGAGACGATTCGACTAGTTCTCGCACCGTTTTTTGCGTTCATTGTTATTAAAGTAATTAATTCTTCCAGCATTTACCTTTAGAGCAGCCTACGTCAAATCTAGAACAAGCGTTAATAAGCCGAAAATGTTGTCAGAAAATAAGGCAAGCTTCCTTTTTTCCTTCTGGAAATATCCAAGACGGTCCAGTAAAGCTGACCTTAAATTTTTAAATTATTGCTTCTTCAAATTGAGATGACAAGTCAAAATTTTCGGTTTGAAGCTTAGTCACGTGACTATAACTCTTGTGACTGGATTCGCTCGTGTGATACACACAAACACTTCTAAATAAAGAAAGCTCTTGAGGGCCATTACTCACGCTACGCTAAATTATTTACATCACAGCAGTGCATGCGTATATTCGTAGAGCTTATTCCTCTAACCAATGATTAATCTAACAGTAAACTTCGCAGAATTTACGAAAATGATTTATGGATATAAAATATGACGTCACCCTCACTTTTAAGCTGCAGTAAACTATGGGAAAAGTGTTGAGATTTATACAAAGTCAATCAATAAACCAAAGTGTGAAAGCAAAGAAACTTGACGAAGGCTTTTAACACGTAAACAACTGATGTATGTTTTTTTACTAATGTTTCGTTTCTTTTTTGAAAAACTTACTACTTCCAAATTTTGAATATGTTGTTTTTTTTTATCCCGGATCCAAATAAATCTATGAGATCTTCGCCATTTCTATATTTATGAACAACAAAGACTATAGTGTACTTTTGTAAATGTTATCAAAATAAATAATAAAAGCTAATAGTATCGTCATAACTGTTCAGAAACGGAATGTTTCGAATTATCCAGATCTTTACTGAAGACAATCTGTCTAAATCACCGTAATGATAACCGTGTTAAAATTGATGAGAATACAAATTAATGAGTCACTTCCAAAATGATAAAGTTAAGCTTTGTAAGAGTGCTGATTACAAAACTCGAAAGAAAATAGTATCTTGTGAAAACAGAGCGTGAGAAACTTGTTGAAATAAATAAGATAAAATCTTTCCAAAGAATCTTTAAATAACTTAAATTATGTCCATCGATGGAACAGCAGTAGATTTACAGACTTACAACTAACATCAGGGGTGGACACAGAAGGTAACCCAGCGTGGCTCTGTCCAAACACCATCGTGTACTCCATTATGTAGCTTTGTGCTTGGCTATATATAAAGAAATATTGCTTTTCTTATTGTGTATTCAAAATATGACCATTCAGAAATTGCTTTCATATTTGCTAGCCAAACACATAAACATCAGTTTTAAACATGTGATGAACATAAATAAAACACACATAAAAACGGTTTTATAAGAAATAAAACTGGCTATTATAATGAATAAAAACGGCTCTTGTATGTACTAAAACCGGCTCTTATTACGACTAAAACTAGCTATTCTAACGACTTAAACCGGCTCTTATAACAACTAAAATAGGGTTTTGATAATTGTTACGGGAAAAGCAGAGATAGCCCTTAGTATATATTTGTGCTTAATGGAAATAAAAAAAAACTCCAATCAAAGATATTATCGAAGACACGATGAACACTAAACGAAGTTTATCCATGCAACAATTTAAGTACAGTATAAATGCTGGAAAGTACAATAATTTATTCATGAAAAACGGACAATAACATTTTGTGTTTAAACATAAATAGTGATGCATATTTTGTAAGATAAAAATTAAATACTTTTATTCACTTGCACTGCGATAACTGTAAAACGTAATTAAGGGTTAAAATCAGTGTGGGATACAGTTTTAGTTGAAAATAAAAGTTATTAAAAATAATTTTCAAATACCTCCACGACATTTATATGTGGTCAGCTGAAAAGGAAGATCTTTATATGAAATATCTGACATCTGGTCGAATTAAAAAAATAAAAGTATTCACGTATATATAGCATTTTGTTTCCGAGTTATGGAGTTATCGTTTGTTTACAATTTTAATTTTTGCAAAAATTGTGAAAGATATTCCATACTAATATTAAACTCCAATTCTAATATTGGGAATAGATAGAAAAGTACCATTGTACTGAAGACGGAACGACGTAGATTTTACAAATAACATAAAGTACTACAGGTTTAGAATTGTTTGTAATACCACGGAAGCCTCGTATTCATACAGTGTACAAATACCTTGAGGAAAAAATGAATTATATTATTTAAAAAGCAAAAGTACCGCCCACAGTAACGAGAAAAGTTTGAATTAACCAAGTAAGAGTACCCGTCCTTAGTGACGAGAAAAGTTTGAATTAAGTTAGCAAAAGTAGCAGTCCTAAGTGACGAGAAAAGTTTGAATTAACCAAGTAAGAGAACCCGTCCTTAGTGACGAGAAAAGTTTGAATTAACCAAGTAAGAGTACCCGTCCTTAGTGACGAGAAAAGTTTGAATTAACCTACCAAAAGTACCTGCCTGCTTTTAATGACGAGAAAAGAGAAAAGTTTGAAATAACCAAGTAAGAGTACCCGTCCTTAGTGACGAGAAAAGTTTGAATTAAGCAAGTAAAAGTACTCGTCCTTAGTGACGAGAAAAGTTTAAGTTAATTTATCAATTTAAATTATTTATATTCAGTCACATAACACTTTATACACTACAAGCAAAAGTATCCGTCCTGTTAATTTAAATTATTTAATAAACTTTAAAAATGTTAATTGTGTTGCACTCTTGGTGTCACTTAGAACCAAAGTTCTGAGCTGCTTGTATCGCCTTCCACAGAAAATAATTGATGAACATTTCAGCCATGCTAAGAGACGCTCAATAATAACATACAATAAATCTATAATTTTATTATTTACGTTACGTCAAATTTTGATATCTAAATGATGATGTGATCAATTCCTAACAGTTCAAAGTATAATATTCTGTGTGATCAATTCATAACAGTTTAGTGTATAATATTCTGTGTTATCAATTCATAACAGTTTAGTGTATAATATTCTGTGTGATCAATTCATAACAGTTCAGTTTATAATATTCAGTGTGATCAATTCATAACAGTTCAATGCATAATATTCTGTGTGATCAATTCATAACAGTTCAGTTTATAATATTCAGTGTGATCAATTCATAACAGTTCAATGTATACTATTTTGTGAGATCAATTCATAACAGTTTAGTGTATAATATTCTGTGTGATCAATTCATAACAGTTCAATGTATAATATTCTGTGTAATCAATTCATAACAGTTTAGTGTATAATATTCTGTGTGATCAATTCATAACAGTTTAGTGTATAATATTCTGTGTGATCAATTCATAACAGTTCAATGTATAATATTCTGTGTGATCAATTCATAACAGTTTAGTGTATAATATTCTGTGTGATCAATTCATAACAGTTCAGTGTATAATATTCTGTGTGATCAATTCAGTAACTGTGTGATCAATTTAGTGTGTATAATATTTTGTGTGATCAATTCATAACAGTTCAGTGTATAATATTCTGTGTGATCAATTCATAACAGTTCAGTGTATAATATTCTGTGTGATCAATTCATAACAGTTTAGTGTATAATATTCTGTGTGATCAATTCATAACAGTTCAGTGTATAATATTCTGTGTGATCAATTCATAACAGTTTAGTGTATAATATTCTGTGTGATCAATTCATAACAGTTTAGTGTATAATATTCTGTGTGATCAATTCATAACAGTTTAGTGTATAATATTCTGTGTGATCAATTCCTAACAGTTTAGTGTATAATATTCTGTGTGATCAATTCCTAACAGTTTAGTGTATAATATTCTGTGTGATCAATTCATAACAGTTTAGTGTATAATTAAGGCTTTATGATTAAGTTGCTTTAGATTAGACTTGAACTTAAAAGAGTCTTTGATGAATGAGCTGGCTGATGTTACATATTTGGAGAATGTTCATGCTATGTATTTACCAAGATTGTAATTAAACGATTCATATGTGTCCATTATTGGTCGTAGTGGACAATCTGGTTTATGAGGTTTCTGGATGCCGTATATTTGTGGTGTGCGTGAGTCGGTTTTATGTAGGTAGGAATAAAGTGTTTGTGAAATTGTGTTGGCTTTTTTCATTTTTAGTAGCAATTTGTTCAGTTGCGTCTCGTGTGTCTTTGTTGGATTTGTGTGTATTGGTTTAAATTTGTTCGTGTCTGATAGGATGTTCTTCATTTTTTGGATGCATTCATTTGTGTTCATTATGACTATAGCGTTACCTTTATCTGCTTTTAGAATTTTTATGTTTTTGTCTTGTTTTAGGTTTTTAATGACATTAATGTCTCTTTTTGTAAGATTGTTTTTTAGTTTTTTGTTTTGTGAAATTAAGTTGATGGTTTTGTGAGAAAATTCTTTGAAAAAATTGTTTAAGATGTTGTTTTTAGGTGTTTCTGGAAAATATAAATTTGTAATTTTACCTGGGAAGTTTGGCTGTTGAATGTCACAAAAATTGTCTAAGTTGTCTTCTTTCTGTTGGTTGTTTTTGGTTGTTTTCTTGTTTTTGTTTTCTGGAGAAAGTATCACAAGTCTCCTGGCTAGGTCTTCTAAACATGTTTTGATTTCTATGGTTGGAATGTACCTAGGTGCTATTGCGAAGTTGAGTCCTTTGTTAAGTAGATGTATCTCGTCTGTGTTTAATTATCGGTCGGATCTGTTGATTATCCTCATTATTAACAGACAATTAAACATTCCCTGCAACCAATTAGCAACCAGTTAATAGCAAATTTATTTAAAAACCAGGCACAAAACTGAGGTCTATACTATGTAAAAACTACACTGACAAACACCACATCAACATTATTTATAAAATACAATGTGATAACTGCCACGACTTCTATATTGGAGAAACAAGTAGAAAACTGGAAACCAGATTCAAAGAACATAAAAAGTCACCTTCACACGTTTTCGAACACTGCAAGTCAAATAAACACAACATAACCATAGAAAACACTCAAATACTAAATAAATAAACAAACATAAACAAACGCAAAATTAAAGAAGCCTTACTTATACAACAACGTAAACTCTAAATAAACCAATATAAAGGAACGCTTTTATACCTATATTAATATAATAAAATACATAAAATTATATATTCAAACATCTAACACCGCCCTTTACATTCCGATACTCAGTTACACAACCCCTTCCAAACATGTGGTCATCTTCCAGTCAGTTACTTCTTTCTTTCTTTGTGAACTTGACGATGACCGAAGAAGGTCGAAACGTTGTTCGCTCTTCTATGTAAAATATTTTCTCAACCCAAACGAGCCGTTTTTGCATATATAGTGTATAATATTCTGCTTGAGAAATAAAATTTGACATCAACACTATTCGTACCTGTACTTCCATCATTTCAAAAGTGAATGTTGAGGTTTGCCTGTGTGCACAGCTTTCCAGACGCGAGACTGACGAATGTTCGGACAAACATTGTTGTTCGCAGTATACGTAAACTATACCTGAATAATCATAGCAAGAACCAATTGAGGCTAAAAAGGAATTAATATATGATTAAAGTTAGTTCAGATCCCTTGAATTATTACTGTTCCAGGTTTCATGGTGGTTACTTCTGCATTATGAGTTGAGGCTCAAAAGTGCTGCTTTGATGCCTGTGAAAACTAGTGTTTTTAAGTTTTAATACATTCAAAGTAAAGGGAAGAGTTACGAGCAATGCATTTAAGCCTAATACTTACGAAGGTACACGGTATTTTTTGGGTAGGATGTTTATTTGTTTCCGAGAAGAACGGTACTGGGCTCTTTGGGGGAAAGACGCACGACTTTAGAACTCCTTTTAGTTTGTAATAATTTATTTTCTGTTTTTCATTACCTCTTAAACCAAGAAAACACGCTATTCTATTCTCTAAAAAGTTCAAAGTAAAGAGAACTTTGAACGTACAACTTTGTAACTAACTACACCAAAGAGAACTTTGAACGTACAACTTTGCAACTAACTGCACCAAAGAGAACTTTGAACGTACAACTTTGTAACTAACTGCACCAAAGAGAACTTTGAACGTACAACTTTGTAACTAACTACACCAAAGTGAACTTTGAACGTACAACTTTGTAACTGACTACACCAAAGAGAACTTTGAACGTACAACTAACTACACTAGATTATTTCATTGAAGGTTCTTCCTAATTTATGAGGAACTAATATTAATTTTAAACTAAACAAACTTCCTAGCTTCAGGCAGCGGATGTACATATAATTCCAATTAGCGCTGCAAACATCAGAAATGACGTTTCCAATTTTACGAGCAGAATTGTTGCATTAATATTTAAACAAGAGCTAGGAAAGCGTATTAGTAATAGCTGCGCAAACATCAAGTTTCAGTATCACGGAACGAAATCTCAGAATAACTTGAGAATATGCTAATTTCTATTGCTTTACACGTTATAACGACAAACGCTGCTGAATTCTCCGTTATGTGTTACGTGGTTCCTTTAACTTTAATAAACTTTCTATTATATCATACGTGATCGTGGTTTTGGTTTTTTTCCAGTTCATTTTCTGCACGTAGATAATATTTCCTTAAGCTGATTAAGCTATGAGTTAAGAAGAGGTTTAACTTTATTAACATGTAAGCCGTTTTGTGCTCATCGAAGTCTAGGTTCTTGGGTGATAATGTTAGCGTTAAATTCGTATTTCCAGCACCCGGGAAAACTATCTAAACCGTTAACCTGCTCCTATAGCATCTTCTGTAATAATATCACGCGCGTGGCATTTCCTAGTAAAATTCGCGAAGCTCGCTAAATCCTTAATTAGCTGAAGTGTATTAATCCTATTAAAGAGATATGGTTATTCCGATAAAACTAGTGTTAGCGATTACTGTTAAATATATCATTTTAGTTGGAGCTCCAAACATCACCGACTATCGAAAATCTTATTCAATTTTTAATTACAGCTGAATTATAAATAAAATTATTAAATAAGTGACCGAGTGAAACAAATTGTACATTTTTGCCTGTGGATCGCTACAGCTAAAGCTGTGTGAGCCATAAGCAACTTCTAAGAGTTACGTCACAGGATTAACAGCGAAATTTCATGTTATATCATAGAATTAATGTCAAAATGTTATTCTGAATTTAACACGAACAATACACCAAGCTGCCTCTTGCTTCCTTATAGTTATTGATTAGATTAATGGTAAGACAAATTAAGTAACAACGGAACTTAAATTAAAAAGTATAAAAAGAAAAACAACGGTTTGATTTTTTGGTGGAGGTCAATAAAATTAATTTCTTCATTATTTGGATTCTCAGTGGCTCAATGAAAAAACTTTGACTTTATGACACAGAAAATTAGGTATTGAGACCCCTGTTGGGCACAGCCCATTGTAGCTTTGCACTAATAAAAACTTTTAATTGCTTCAACCGGCTAATTTAGATAAGGATTACCATCTTCAAGACTTGTTTCGGTAATATAGTTAGCATCATCAGGACTAGTTTAGAAAACACATCATTGGGACTTGTTTCGGTAACACAGTTAGTACCATCAGGACTAGTTTAGAAAATACATCATCAAGATTAATTTCGGTAATATAGTTAGCATCATCAGAACTAGTTTTAGATAACACAGTTAGCATCATCAGTACTTGTCTCGGTAACACAGAATCAATAGAGCTTGTTTCGGTAACAAAGCATCACCAGGACTTGTTTCGATAACTCAGTAACCATAAGCACGTCTATAACTGTGTAACCGTCAGTAGTCAGTTGAGACAACTAGCAAAGAATTCATGTTTTAATATGCGAAAAAATATAATGTTTTTATTTTTTACCCTAAATGAACTGTAGCACTATATGTATGGAAAGAAATCATAACAACTTATCTTTCTATCTGACATTATTTAGACAAGACACGTGTAAAACATATTACTCTCATGGCCTAGGAAAGGTATAGAGCGTCTAGAACTGGATTTAACCCATTTTAATTTGATATAATCAGTACATATAACAAAGAATATAATATAACAAGAGTTATCCCATCACTGAGTCTATATTCAGAAAAGTGAGACTTTAAAATTGTTAACAAGTTTAAAGGGTTAAACATGTCTCGTCAACGCACTCAGCTTGTTCAGTCATGTAAGTTAGATGTAATGGCTGTTCCTCTCTTGAGGTGACATTTTTCATAATAGTAGTCTTCGAGAAGTCACAAAAAAGATCATATATGTGTGTATCTGAATGAGTAAGAGCACAATAGCCCAGAACTGTTGTATCAATTCTGAAACGAGCGGATTAGAATTGCCTGAATGCTCTGCTCAAATAGAATGCTCTTTGTTGTCTTGACTAGATTTTTGTACGTAATAGGGGCCATCACTTTCTTTGCTGATCCAAATATAATATAGTACACATTCAGGAAAGCGTTCACAGTCACAACTACTAGGAAACTATATACTGGTTCCAAGATAATGGAAATCTTCTTTAAGGTATATCAAAACTTCAAAATTAGTAAAACAAGATATTTTAAATATTCCAACCAACACTGTGTTATATAAATAAGAGAGAGGGTTTATGGAATTAATTGAGTCAGAATGTTGACTTGGTAATTAGACTAAAAAATATAAACTTTATTCATAAAAAACACACACACGCGTATACTTCACATTGAAATATAAGTAGAGCACACATTGTTTAGAGAAATATAAGTACAGCACACATTGTTTAGGGAAATATAAGTAGAGCACACATTGTTTAGGGAAATATAAGTAGAGCACACATTGTTTAGGGAAATATAAATAGAGCACACATTGTTTAGGGAAATATAAATAGAGAAATGGCAAAATGGAAAGTGAAAATTTATTTCAGAAAAAGAAAATCACATCACTCACGTGTCAGAATTTTGAAGTTTTTATTACGTATCACAGAAGCAAACAATGTACAGGAAATATAACAATGACCATTATAATAAATCTACTACTTTTCAAAAAGTGTTTAACTGACTTCTGGTTTCAATTTTGAAAGAGTAAACCTAAGACACCGATTAAATAACAAGACGTTTAACTTAAAGCTTGTTTATTTTCGGATCTAATACTTATGGTTACACCAGGTTAACCTGTTAATGTTGTACCTGATGACGTTAGGTTAATTTGTTACTGTAAATATTACACTTTGTTTATTTGAATATAAACAATTTTTAAGTTTTATATAACAGGCATTTCCTTCAACAGAAAGGACTCGAGTTTTTTCACACATATATGTATACACACGTAATTCACAGGAACAGTAATACCTAATGTATGCTAAAACGGTTTCTATTTCCTTGTTGTGTTTAAGCTCTTACGCATAATCGAAGTAGAAATATCTCTAAGTGCTTGATGTCTGTTTTTAATTCAATTACACGCTTTATCTCAAACTTGTTTTTTGTCTTTGCTCTTTAAAAAGATATAAAACTGTGTGGCATGAGGGTTAAGCCGAACTTCGTATAGTTGAACGAACAAGATATTTAGTATTATTTCTCGCAGTAACGTGCATAAGTTGCTTATAGAAACATGACAACTGATACCAATGGGGAATGAAGAACTAAAATATAACGGGGACTATTATTGGAACACGTAGCAATGTTTTAATGTTCATGGTATCTGATCTTTAGATATCTTCTATATTTGCTCAGAACATTGCTATGAATCGAATAATAGGATTACGACCCACATACTAGTTAGTAAAGAGAGTTAGAACAATAGTCTTAATCGACGAATAAGGTCATACCAAAATAATAAACAAGGTCAAAACAAGGTTAGTTTTCGATTAATAGAATCATAACTAAGATAGTAAACAAGGCGGCCAGAATAGAGCTTTCATTTGATGGATAGAATCATAACCAAGGTAATAAACAAGGCCAAAAAATATCTCCCTTTTGATGAATAGAATCGTAAACGATATGGTAAACAAGGTCATAACAAAGCAAGTTCCATAATTGAGATAGTAAACAAGGTAAGGTCAAAGCAAGGTCATAATAGAGTTAGTAAACAAGGCAAGAACAGAGCTTTTAGTCGACGTGTAGCGTTATAAATAAAACAGTAATCAATAGACAGGGTTAGAAATCAATAAAATGCATCAAAACACAGATATTAATCAATAAATCAGATTCTGTAAAGGTCAGCTGTTCCATTAAATCAAGGTGTAGAATCAGTGGTGAGTTACACTGTTGGCCAAAATCTTAAGGCCAATAAACATAAGGAAAAAATATGCAATTTGCGTTGTTAGACTCAACCACTTATTTGAGTAGAGCTTCGAAAGATGAAAATAAGAAAATGGAAAATAAAAATAAAAAACTTTTTAGCATTTAATAGGAAAAATGGGAAAACTATGAAATTAGCCGAAATACTAATTGCTCAAAAGTTTAAGACCATACTGAAACGAAGCGTTAATCGGTAAACACATTACGAAATTTAGTCATTTGTGTTCAAGCATTAGCGTTGTCAACATTTCCCACTGACATCTCCTGTGTTACATTTAATAAAAACATGGCAAAGGCTGAAAAGTTGACATAGTTTGAACGTTGCAGATTTGTCGAGCTGTAAAAGCTGTAATCTCACCATCGCTGGTGAGATTGGACGTAGTAAAACAGCTGTTGCAAATGTCTTAAAAAACCTTGAGAGATACGGAACGAGAATTTCAAGTTGTCGGCCCAAGAAAATTTCGCCAACGTTGAGCAGGAAGATTCGACGGGTTGTCCGGCAAGACACCAGCCGATCGTCGAACCAGATTAAGGATGCTAAATGCAGCTCAAGAACAAGAACGTCTTCAAAGGCCACGCCTCCTTCCACACCACGAAACAGCTCGGATAAACTTTGTTGAGAAGCACAAAACATGGGACGTAGAAAAGTGGAAGAAGGTTTGTGCTCTGATGAGAAAAAATTTAACCTGGATGGTCCAGGTGGCTTCCAACCTTACTGGCACGATAAGGATATCCCATCGGAGACATTTTCTACACGACACAGTGGAGAAGGTTCCATCATGATCTGGGTGCTCTTTCCTTCCATGGAACAATGGAGCTTCAGGTTATACAGGGGCGTCAAACAGCAGCTGGCTACATTGGCATGTTGGAAAGAGCATCCTTATTGACTGAAGGCTCTCGCTTGTATGGAAATGACTGGATCTTTAAGCAGGACAACGCTGCAATTCACAATGCCTGCAGGACAAAGGACTTTTTCATGGCAAATATCATGATTCTTTTGGACCATCCAGCGTGTTCTCCCGAGCTGAACCCCATTGAAAATGTTTGGGGGTGGATGGCAAGGGAAGTCTATAGAAATGGACGTCAATTCCTAACAGTGCATGATCTTCGTGAATCCATCTTCACCACTTGAAATAACATTCCAACCACCCTTCTGCAAACGCTTATATCGACCATGCCAAAGCGAATGTTTGAAGTTATTCGCAATGACGGCCATGCAACTCACTACTGAGACCTCTTGTTGGGCATTTCCTACCATGTTTATGACTCTTTTTTTGGTATGGTCTTAAACTTTTGACCAGCTGATGTTTAGGCTAATTTCAGAGGGTTCACATTTTTTCTATTAAATGCTAAAAAGTTTTTTATTTTTATTTTCCCTTTTCATATTTTCATCTTTCGAAGCTCTACTGTAATAAGTGGCTGAGGCTAACAACGCAAAATGCATATTTTTCTTTATGTTTATTGGCCTTAAGATTTTGGCTAGCAGCGTATAAATCGGAATATAGGTTCGAAGGAGATTTTAAATTAGCGAACTTCCAGTAAAAATAATTTATTGAGTCTAATGATTTATAACTAATTATTTAAAGACGTGACCAACATCTGAACGAATATGCGAGAATAGCGCGTGTTTAAAATTTTTCTCTCTCCATCATGATTTCACGGTAATGAGTAGCTGATAAACCAACATTTGTTATTCTTATATAAAATCCTGAATACGGTTTAAAGAAACTGAGCCACCTTACAATGTTTATCCTCACTATACAAAGGTGAAGTTAGATACATTAAAAGTAATGGACAACTGCATCCGATGTACAGTTTCTGTGGAACATAACACATCAGAAATACATTTTCACAAATATGGTATTTGGTAGATACTGTGATGCAAACGTCGGTTGATCAAGTTTGAAAAAAAGAGTTTGTAACAGTGTTGTGGACGCAATACAGTCATACTCATATGAAAAAATGGTGTTCGTTTTGGGAACTAAGAGGCTACAATCGGAGATATCTTATTAAATAATGGAATTAGAAAGTAAAATAATATCGATCAATGTGAAGCACCAGAACTGTGAAAAAAAAACCCTTCAAGAAGTCATAACGGAGACGTGCAATGTTTGCCAACAGATGAAATTATACGAGCACACACACACAAACAATGATAAAAGCTGTCCATGTGTCCCAGATAGTGAAATGCAATACAATTGAAGAGGATTTCTACCGAGAGAAGCAATGAAATTGATGTTTATACACATTGCCTCCACGACACACCCGTTTAACTAACGCATACTTCAAGAAGCTGGAGAACAAAATCATTATTGTTTATAAAGATGGATATATTAATTCGCTGAACGTTGCGTCTATAAATTTCTTTGCGGCTGGACTGATGAAGCAGGTAGTGGGAAACTTTCGTTTTCGTACGCAACCTAAACAGTAGAAACCAACTAAGTAGAGCGGTGTGTTTTAGAAATGGCAATTCTATGAAGGATTATTTTACAATAGAAACAATAATACCCAGTTGTTAAATAAAGCATGTCCAAACGTGATTACGTTGACTGTAACGACGTGGTGAGGCTCCATTTTCGTTTAAACTTTCATAATCTTACCTCTTTTCTTTTTACATAATTGCATACGTAAAGTTACTTTATGATATTGGACTTTGAGTAACCTAGCACGAATTTCAAATAAATACATATTTGCAAACATAGCAGGCTTAGATGTAAGTAGTTCCTTTTAAAGAAATATTGTTTTAAGTCAATACTGGACTGATATATATCCTTTTTAAAAGTTTTGAAACATAAGTATTTATTTTAAATGTAAATAAAACAAAGTAGAAAGGGAAAATAACATTAAATAAAACGCTCACCGTTAAAATAATTTTTTTCCTTAAAATTAAGCCTACACAAACAAAATAAAACCGAAATGGAATTCTCACGGAAAGATTGCCGTATCTTAAGCCTAGCTTTGCACTTTGGATAAGCGTAATTTCTTATTTTTTTACTGGCGGAAAGTCGTATCTCACACAGCAACTTAAACATTATTATTTATATACTATTTCCTCTCGATGTCTTGATAAACGACTTATGTGATAGTGTTTAAAAATAGAGAGAGAGATGGAAGAGAGACAGTTTTTCTAAGTTCATCTTCGATTTTTTTGTTTTCTGAATCTTGGAATTTTTTACAGAAGATATTTTACTGGAACGACGTGTTGTGTTGAAATGGACGCAAGATTTGTAGGTGTTTTATTTTCTCTTTCTGCAACACAGTCAAATTAATACTCTGGCCACGGCCGCGCGCTCAGTAGGAAACTCTCCAACCATGTAGTTCCTCAGTTGGAAAATATTTTTGGTGCAAGTAAGACGACTGAAGATTTATTTTGTATTTTACAAAGTGTAAGTCACAAATTACTATTCTTTCTTTGTAATGAATTTTTGTCTCAATTTGTAAATCATTCACTATTTGTAACTGAATGTATAGCATGGAACAACATGCTGGAATTCGGGGAAGACCTGATTATTTTATCCACAACATCTTCAACAGGTCTTACCGCAGATAAGCCCTCTCGAGTTATCACCTATGCTATTTCAATATCGCTTTTAGCCTAGAGATAAAAAGCAACGGAAATAGTTTGTTTGTTTTGAATTTCGCACAAAGCTACTAGAGGGCTATCTGCGCTAGCCGTCCCTAGTTTAGCAGTGTAAGACTAGAGTGAAAGCATCTAGTCATCACCACCCACCGCCAACTCTTGAGCCACTTTTTTACCAACGAATAGTGGGATTGACCGTCACTTTATAACACTCCCACGGTTGAAAGGGCGAGCATGTTTGGTGTGACGGGGATTCGAACCCGCGATGCTCGGATTACGAGTTGAGTGCCTTAACCACCTAGCCCTGTGCCCCCCGCTAATACGGCGGTAAGTCTACGGATTTACAACGCTAAAATCAGGGGTTCGATTCCACTCTGTGGCCTCAGCAGATAGCCTGATGTGGCTTTGCAATAAGAAAATACACAAATACACCTAGCCATGCAGGGCCAAATTATAATATCGCAATTCATTGTGTGGTTTGGAACTGGTGGTCATATAAAGGTTTCGTAGGTTAATGTGTACTTAAAATAAACAGTACTGTCACCAGGTGGATGAATACACTTACTTGATTTAGTAATTCGTATGTTCAGTTGTAGATTAGTAGGTTTTTTTTTATCTCTAAGTCCCGTCAATCAAAATAATACGGTATTTAGTTAAACAGGAGGAGACATATACAGCCTACATCTCCCTTCTCCCATCTTTGTGACAACTCAGCTTTCTTCAACAATCTAGAAACAACCTATTGAAGTTCTCCTTCTAACTTCTCTCCTAACCTTCTGTAGCATCTTCGAAGCTTCTCCCGACTCGCTCTGTTTTGTTTAGGAACCTTAATTAACGAAAATTATATCATTGCCGGATCTTAACAGATAAACTAAAATCAAAAGTTATGCGTCCTATAATCTTAGGTTACGAGTGGGGCGAAGAGAAACTGACGTTTCTGACTGACCCTGGTTATTTTCCATTCCTGTTCTGGAAATGAAAACATAATTTAATATAAATCACCATCATACTGTTGGTTTTTGGATAAGTAGGTTTATAGGTTCGTGTCGTAATAGTCAATCCCTCCTCTACAAACAAAGGTGGTGATGAAAGGTTATTATACCTGTGGTCAGTAGGTCAGGATCAGGGGTGGTTATACCAGAATCTTGAGGAAGTTCAGCTGCCTCTTAGAGCACGTGTCGCATAACATGCAGGTTCGGTAAAAAATATCAGATACTCAAGATCTGAAAAAAATATCGAAGCTTATATTGTATATTATACTTATGTTTCTTTAAATAAAAGTTTATTTTGTACGTTTTACTGAAATTACCACAACTGTATTAATTCTATCACGCCAGTAATTCCAAACCTTTGTCCCAGCTACTATAAGATTAACTATAAATAAGAAATACTTCGTTCTAGTGTTACACATTGCTATAGACACAGTGATTCAAATCTTGCTTCATATATATTTTTCATCTCTGACAATGCCATAATGGGCCCGGTTTGGCCAGGTGGGTTAAGGTGTTCGACTCGTAATCTGAGGGTCGCAGGTTCGAATCCATGTCGCACCAAACATGCTCGCCCTTTCAGCCGTGGGGGCATTATAACGTGATGGTCAATCCCACTATTTGTTGGTAATAGTCCAAGAGTTGGCAGTGGATGGTGATGACTAGCAGCCTTTTCTCTAGTTTTACACTGCTAAATTAGGAACAGCAAGTGCAGATAGCTCTCGTGTAGCTTTGCGCGAAATTAAAAAAACAAACAAACAATGTCATAAATTTTAAAACTAAATAACATATGAAAAGAAGAAGAAACAAAACAGCAACGTTTCTGAGGAAATATTATTTTATGTCGATAAAAATTCATGTAAGTAAACAATATAGTAATAAGATTTCTTTCGAAGCAAAGAATCAAACGGCAAAGCCCACGAAATGAACCAATTTGCCAGAGATTTTTCCAGTATTATAAAGATGTACGGATTTCGTCTGTCAGTACTTGGTTAGGCAAGGAAATATTTGTCGTACAAATAAAAATCTAAAGCACATAGCCTGTTAATATCTAACCACTTTTGTTTCTGAATTTATGGGTGGAAAAGAAATATATTTATAGATTAGGCTATTCTCGAGAAAAATACTCCTCCGATGTGTTAATCTACTAATATTAAATGTTCTGAAATGCTCAATTAGTTAAGTTCTTATGATTAAACCTATGTAAACAGCAGTGAAACAATTTGAAGAAATTCAATTCGTTAAACGTCTGTTTTTCGTTTTTTCTCGTGGTTGTCTACACCAATCACCCGTCATACACTTGTCTGATTCGTTCTTTTTGTTGTTGTTACAAAGTCTGTCCACGTGGCTGTTTGTCTGCTTCACGATCCCTTATTCAGTTCGAAGTTTTCTATGTTTCTCTGTATGTTATCAACCATGCTTTTGTTGTTTTTTTCATGTGTCTGCTCACCTGTTGTGAATGTGTGATACTAGCTTTATGACTGAACCAGGGGTACATGAGAAATTTGTATCAGAACTGTATTTCGTTTAATGCATATATTAAAATTGAATAAAATTATCTGAAAGAATATGTAATTGAATTTTTGATATTAAACATAAAGATTCACAAATTATTTTCTTGTGTGGAATTAACTGCAAATCTATACCATGGGCTACCTGTGCTCTGTCTACCACGGATATCTAAAAATACTTAAGGCATGACATATATCAACAAAAAAAAATCATAATTTATTCTAAAATATTAAGCAAGGTATTAGGTGGAAAGTTAAAAACCCAACAGTTATTCAATCTGATTTGATTTAAGTTTCGCGTAAAGCTACACAAGGGCTATCTGCGCTAGCCGTCCCTAATTTAGCAAAATCTAGAGATAAGACAGCTAATCATCACTACCCACCACCAACTCTTGGTCTACTCTTTTACCAACAAATAGTGGGATTTACCGTCATATTATAACGTCCCCACGGCTGAAAGGGTGAGCATGTTTGGTTCGACGGGGATTTGAATCCGCGACCAGTCGATTGCCTTAACCACCTACCTGATTATGCCGGGCTATTTTATCTGAAAACGTTTGATTTATTATCCCTGCTATATTTGTTTTATATTAATTTATTTTTTCTGGCTCTCAATACAACAAAAACACTAGAGTAACTTTAATGGTTTCAAGTGGCACTAAATAAAATCTAGCTAAGCTGTACAACACTTCTTTAGTATATATTATCAATATTCGAACGTTTCGTGATAAACTTCAAAACACAGATCGGTTTCACAACAAAGTGTACCGAAATCTCGCAATTTCATGTAGGTTAAATGTCTCGTTACTCCAAATAAGTAATATATCTCGTCATTTCTAGCAGGTTAAATGTATTATCACCCCAAATAAATAAAAAGTCTCTTCATTCCTAGTAGGTTAAATGTCTCGTCAAACTTAGTAAGTAAAATGCTTCGTCATTCCTAGTTGGTTAAATGTCTTGTCACCCCTTGTGAGTAAAATGTCTTATCATCCCTTGTAGGATAAGTGTCTTGTCATCCTTCTTAGGTTAAATGTGTCGTCACTTCTAGTAGATTAAATGTCTCATCATCCCTAGTAGGTTAAGTGTCTCGTCACCCGTAGCGAATAAAATATCTCGTCATGTCTGGTAGGTTAAATATCTCGTCAATCCTAGTAGCTTAAAGGTTTCGTCACGCCTTTTAGGTCATATATCTCGTTACCTCTAGTAAGTAAAGTGTCTCCTCATTCCCAGCAAGTAAGACGTCTTGTTACCCTTACAATGTAAATTACCTTGCCATCTCTACTACCTAAGATGTCTCACCATTCCTAATAAGTATAATATCTCGTCACCTCTAGTAAGTAAAATGTCTCATCATTCCTATCAAGTAAAATATCTTGTCATTTTAATAGGTTAAATGCTTCGTATTCTCTAATAAGTACCTTTCAGTGGTACAGCAGTATGTCTGTGGACTCGCACTGCTAATAACCGGGTTTTAATACTCATAGTGGGCGAAGCACAGATTGCCCAGTTGGACAGCGGTAAGTCTTCTAATTTACAACCCTAAAATCAAGGGTTTGTTTCTTCTCGGTAAATAAAATAGGTAGCCCGATGCAGTTTTGGTATAAGAAAAGAGACACTCTTAATAAGTAACATGTTTTGTTAAACCTGGTTTGACAAATTTCATCAGGGTGGTTTTCAATACGTGTTAAATGCCAGTGGAAGTAATAAATATTCACATACAAAATAAATACAAAAAATATCAGAAGAACATCAGGATATAGATCTTAAATTTGTTCGCCATTTACTTTATTTACTATTTCAATAACAGTAACTAATATTCAAACTTATGGTTGTGCTCTTGAAATAAAACTCAACACAAAATGTATTGTTGGTAACGCATGACGTTTCTCTATATTTATAACTCTGTGTATAATGAAATGTATATTCGCAAAATTACAAAAAATTCGATTTTGTCGCAATATAAAATAGGCAAAAGTTACATTTCTTAACATGTGTTGTGATTATTGTCCTAAACATTTTAACAAGATCAATGTGTCTTTTATTTATATGAAACTGGCAACAAAGAAAGCCAAAGCTCAGCCGTATAAAAACTGATGAGTGTCGTTGTAGGAGAAAATAGAATGTGGAGTGTAATTTTCATTAAGCGCCACCTGCTAGCTGAGTTGTCAGTATTTCCAAATGGAAAACTTTTTATTTCAATTAAATAGATTGAAAATAATTCCAAGATTAAACATGTTTAGGTGGTTATTTTGCTAAACATATTAATATATAAATTGTCACTTCCAAGACAGTACAAAGTATCTTTGGTGCGATTATAGAGAGTTATATATGTAGTACTGACATTTCGCAAAGGATATATTCGCCGATAATGTACTGAAACGTGAGAAAAGATAAAATACATTTTTTTCGTGCTCAAGTATGTTAACTTTTTCGTTATGTGAAACTTCTCGTTGAGGATCGAGAGTCTGCGAATCCTCTAAAACTATATACACACATATATATGAACTACTTGAGAACTTTCCACAGGGGTTCATATATAAAGTGGACTGTTGACTTGCGTAATGAGAGGTGATCAATCATGATTAAAGATTTTTCTCTGCGTGACGTCGCGTGTAAGCTGAATGAAATGCTTAGGCAAGGCATAGCATGAAGAGGCTTAATCTCGCATTATAAGTCACACAAAATTCTCTCATGCTGTGATCATTACACAAGTATATTAACCTTGGAAAAGCGTATAAAATATGGTTTCATCTATGGTAAGGAGTTTCTTACAGTGACAAGAGTTTAGGGACAATGTATACACGAGTCAATGACTACGAAATGCGATCTTCACACCCTTAGTTATTCAATTATTGGAACAGTGTAGTGAATGTTTGAACTTCGAGTGTTTAATGGCGCATTTACGGGCATTTGAATCGTAATTGCTGTTCCTTCAAAACATATACACGTTTGATTTAGCGATTACGTATACTTCGACTACAAGTAGAGCATAAGAAATAATAATAATAGAGCCATATACTCTGTGTGCTTAAATCATCATTTAACATCTGTCGCAATTAGATACTTTTATAAACTGAAGTTCAGAGAATACTTTTATTAACTGAAATTCAGAGCAATTATTACGTCTCCCTAAAGAGACTCCGAGATGGTTAGAATGACCCCAAATATTGCTTTTCTAAAATATACGAAATTGGCCTCCAAAAGAAAAAAAAAAAAGTTAAAGCCCAGCTGTAAAAACAGTCATGGTGGAGAGAAAGAGTACAATGTGAGGCTTAACTCTAATTAAGCGCCACCTGATAAATGAGTCTTTCTTCTTTTTTAGTTGAAGAGATTGAAAATAATTTTAGCTGCACTTTTGATACAAAATGCTGAAATCGAGAAAGTTGGGAAACTTTACGAAAGTTTGATTGCTTTTCCCTCTCTTATCACAAGCGGTATCGAAACTTAAAAAATAAAAAAAAAAACTTTCTGTAAGTGAATGGTAAATGTTTAAGTCACTCAATTAGATAGAAAAGAAAACCAAAGTGATTTCACTCTGTTTTCCTTTGATTCTGTATAACTATCTGTCTTTCCCTCATTCTAGTTAACTTTTCTATTGCTCTCTCTCTTTCTAGTTACCTCTCTTTGGACTTTTTTCTTTATATTTCCAGATATTTTGTTTCCCACGTGATAAAAGTTATCCAATCTCTTGACAGAAGTATCTTTCAGGGTGTACTTATCTTTATATCAAGGGACGTTTCTCTCTGCGTAATATGAAAGGACACAGACACACACACACATATATATATATATATATATATATTTGCCGATTTTTTATTTTCCAGTAAGCAGATGCATTTCCATTATAGTTTTTTTTATAGCTTTCATATTCCTCTAGATATCGATACGTTTTTTGTATTTAACTATAAGTATGTCTCTTTAACAAATGCTGGATGGTGTTCATTGTTGTTAGAAGGTTACTTTAGCATAATAGCTTGGATTACATATTTTTTTCAAATTGAAATAAATGAATTTAAAATGTCTCATCGTTTCTTTTCAGATATAAATGTTCGTTTAATCTCACATTTTGTTTCACGTCGCATAAGGCATTAAGAGGTTTGACTGTTAGTTATTATGAACAAAGCTACTCGGTGGACTACCTGAGATTTGTTTTTAGCATTGCAAGAAAACGGACTTACCGCTGTGCCACGTGAAAGCAAAAGTGTTGACGGTGAATAAACTTATTGATATTGAAATATGCCATAAACATAACGAGGGATTCTCAGTGTTAATTAGAAAATAAGTTAAGATTTTTTGGAGTTACAAAACTTAATAAATTTCCCTGTTGTTCTTCAAAAACATCAAACAATACACGTAAATAACTCTGATTGTGGGATTGTTTAGATTTTCCACACAAAAGTACACATGATCATTACATGCGCAAAATTGTTCATAATTTTGAAATGATGGACTTATAGTCTCCCAGTTTGCCTCTGAAAAAGGATGGTCCACCTTTCGAAAGCACTCGAATTATGGGATTTTTATTTCACTTCTATTAGTAGTTCTTGAAACCAGTGTTTTTTCTAACATCATGAAGGAATGGAGCGAGTCAGTTAACTGGCAACTCTTAAGATGTTTTCTTTCGACCGATTAGTTGGATTATAACGTCACTCTCATAACTAATCCACGTTCTTAAAGCGTAGAGAAAGCTATTTTACGATAACGGGACACAAAATATGAACCATCAAATTTACCGTCACAGAGTACTGTAATTACTGTGTACGCTTACCATTAGGCTATAACCGTCATTTGAAAAATAGTGCACTACCTAAAACATTTCCTTACTGTTAGGTTCTGCTCATCATTAAATATATATATATATACTATATAAAATGTTTCCTTAAAATTAGGCTTAACAATTTCACCAAAATTCATTTTTTACAAACATACTCGATGACAGAGGCCTGCGAATTTAAACTTGGTAAAAGTTATTTTGGTTTTAATAACGGATTTTCTGTAATTTAGTTACGCAGATTTCTAAAATAATGTTCATTTTGATTCTATCAAGTAAGGATTTTTTGTAAACCGGGAAAAACCTCTTACCTAGATCAAGTTATTATTTCGTTTAAAACAATTAATTTTGTTTAATATTATTTTTAGGTTCTAGAACGTTTGATAAGATTCTCCCGTGGCGATTAATCTGAAGAGATATATAACCATTAGTGTTAACGTTTTAAACAAAACAAAATAGAAACCGATTTCAATGAAAATGATTCACTTATGTAAAAATAGATATGACGTTTCGTGAGAAATCTGATGGAGAATAAATGGATATCAGTTTCGGAATCAGCATCCAGGAATCATCGTAGAACACGTACAACACAATAAAACCAACGCAGGCATTTTAATCTGGTCTTTTTGAATTCGTGTAATCTCCTTGTAATTTAAGCACACCAGTGGTAACGAATAACAGGCTTACTGAATGCAGAGTATTTATGTAAGTATGTAACCAGCAGTTTCACAGAATTGTGTTGTTTTTTGTAATCTGCTACATGAAGGTAAATTATACTCAGGTACAAGTTGCGGCACTGCGGGATCACATTTAGCTCCTGTTTATTTAACATACAGAGAATTTTCAGTCATTCAGTAGTGAAATACTGTACCGAAAATATTTAGGACTAGATAACTACGTCACAGTCTTGCAGAAAAAGACTGTTCACATAGCGAAAACACTTCGGAGATAATCTATAAACGACAAGTATAATAAGGCATACGTACACTTAACAGACTACGACAAGAAACGTACGGTTTGTTAACAATACAGACCTTCCAAGTTGGTACACAGAATCTGAGGAAAGGTTTCCGTATGGCTTGACAGACTAGGACAAGAAAAGGAATTAGTTCCAACAGCATCTATTGGCATAGAACATCATTCGAGAAATTATTTACAATAGAAGCTTGAGACTTGGAACATAATTCGAGGAATTAGTTATAATAGCAGCTAGACGCTTAGAACATCATTCGAGAAATTAATTATAATAGAAGCTTGAGACTTGGAACATAATTTGAGGAATTAGTTACAATAGCAGCAAGAGGTTTAGGACATCATTCGAGAAATTAATTACAATAGAATCTTGAGACTTGGAATATAATTCGAGGAATTAGTTATTATAGCAGCTAGAGGCTTAGAACATCATTCGAGAAATTAATTACAATAGAATCTTGAGACTTGGAACATAATTCGAGGAATTAGTTATAATAGCAGCTAGAGGCTTAGAACATAATTTGAGGAAATAGTTATAATAGCAGCTTGAGGCTTAGAACATCATTCGAGAAATTAATTACAATAGAATCTTGAGACTTGGAACATAATTCGAGGAATTAGTTATAATAGCAGCTAGAGGCTTAGAACATAATTCGAGGAATTAGTTATAATAGAAGCTTGAGACTTGGAACATAATTCGAGGAATTAGTTATAATAGCAGCTTGAGGCTTAGAACATCATTGTTACAAAATTGATCCTAATTCTCCTTCTTAAAACTTTCATGTAACTGATGCGTGAACTTTTCTTTATAAGCTTTATTTATGTTCACTCGTTCATCAGTTTATGATTATTAGGTTAAGGGGAACCTAAAAGATATTACCTCAACAAATATTCTTGAGTCGTAGTTTTATAGATATTGCCATTTAAGGTCGAAGGTCAAGGACGATTTGGGTAGCAAGTATTTCTTGAGGTATTTTGTGGAGTAATAGTATCACGGAGAAAAGTTTAAACATCACTCACCAGTAAGTTACAGCTTAGTTATAATAACGGCTTATGATAAAACCCATTACTTTGCAACACAGAAGAGAAATATTCTATAAAAAACTACCCTTCCCGGCATAATTGTAGTGAGGGTATATAAAGATAATGAAATACAAAGATCAAAACAGGTCACTATTCTAAGGGTTTACGTAAGTGTTTTAATAATAGCGGAAAAACGTCTTTGACCGTTTAATTACTGACCCCCCCCCCAAGAAAAAAACAACGTGTCACCATTTAACAATATTTATACACAATCCATATACTGAAATAAAAGTGCTCTCAGACAAAAGGTATGTGTGTTGGAAAGCTGACCTCGAGCCATCTCACATTTATGCATCAATTTATCTTTTTTATAATTTTCCATTTGTGCAATGACTTATAACAATAACGTATAACAATGACATATAACAATAACATATAACAATGGCATATAACAATGACATATAACAATAACATATAACAATGACATATAACAATAACATATAACAATGACATATAACAATAACATATAATAATGACATATAACAATAACATATAACAATGGCATATAACAATGACACATAACAATGACATATAACAATAACATATAACAATGACATATAACAATAACATATAACAATATCATACCCTTGCTCATTCTCATTCCATATCGTAATATACGTTCCAGGCTAGCTATACAAAAACTAGGTATCTGTAGTTTCGATTATTTCCCGCGTACTCTAGTGCATCTGTGACCTCTGCTGTATTTCTTGCATATACTAGGGCATTTGTAACCTTTATTTTTTATAAACTGACGTCATCATTTAAACCTTACCAGTCATAGTGTTGTAATTTGTAAAACTTACCAGACTCAGTGTTTCCAGGTGCAGAAATAACACCGGAGATCCTGCTGGGTTCAGTCTGTAAGGCTAGAATATACACACGCATTACACGTGAAACACGACAACGAAATAAATACTGTTATTAATACTAATTACGTATGCAGAAGTAAATCGATTCACGTTAGGAAAAGTCATTTCATAGTTCTTTATTTTGTTTTATAACAATCGTCTTATATATCAGAACGAGCTTTACCAAAACATAAAGCGATCAAATACGCCCAGTATAAAGCACGAGACACGCACGTGACCCGTAGAATAAAACTTTATTTTCCCATTTAGTTTTTTGTTCCCCCTCAGTTTATTTGCTACGATCGATATATTTGAATTGGCCACTGGGGAGATTTTTCTGATTCCTTTTTCCCCATAACTACGGAAGCGAAAAAGGAATAATCATAATGAAACGGGTTAGTTTTCTTTTCAGTTAAAGTACCTAATGTAAATATATTTAAATCACGTCCTTATGTTACACGAAAGTGGTGTGCCTGTGGTCGTTCTCTGAATACAAAGAATGATTTAAAGTTGCTGACATAGGATACTCGGCGCTGCTTAAGTTCGACTGAAAAGCATTCCTCTTGAATCCCAGATGAGAAATGGTAAAAGAGAAACACTGTTATGATGCATTAGGTTTGCATTTTTAGCGGAAATGACCAACCAAAAGTAGGCCTAAGAGGGTTCTAGCATTCATGATATAAAGTGACTTTTCTGAGTACGTACATTTTCGTACATAGCGCAACTTTTAAAAGATCTGTAAATAGACTTCTTGATGTTATCATCTGGTGTTTTTTCCTTGTAAGCCGAACAGTGTGGCAATTCTAGTTATATTGTAAATATATATAAATGTTTTCTTTTTCTCTGTCACCAAATAGAGTAACTGTAATAGCTAGAAAAAATGATGTTCACAATTTTGGTTTTGCAACGTATACTTCTAAAGGTCCAGTTCGACCAAATCTCCTCCAGGTGTCGAAATAATTAACGATACAATTGACTGCTAGGTCTTACGAAACATCAACTGACGACTTCGTAATCGAGGTAAATCATCATATTTTCTATTGTTTGACAGTAATTTCTAAACAACAACAACATAGCAAGCATATACGAGATATTTAGCATCACATTAGCTATCAGTTTTTAGGCGTGGCCTAGTGATTAGTGCATTCGAATGCGAACTGAAATATTCGGGGCTCGAGACAATGCGTTGCTAAACTCACTCTATACTTTCAGCTGTCAGCGTGTTATAAAAGTCACAGTCAACTCTGGTGGCTGGTAGCCTAGGTATTGATAAGTAGTTGTAAAATAAGCTTTGTCCTTAACTTGAGACAAACAAGCTATATTTTTCTTTTGCGAATCATAAAATTATTAGATACACTGTTATTAGTTTCTTTTTATTCATCATTTATTTCTGTTCTGTGTATAGAATATTGTTTGTTTGTTTCATTTCGAATTTCTCCGAATGCTACACGAGAATTAGTTGCAATCTCTAACATAGCAGTACAAGATTAGAGGGAAGGCAGCTAGTCATCGTTAGCTATCGCCAACTCTTGGGCTACTCTTTTACAAACGAATAGTTGGATTGACCGTTACAAGGTAACACCCTCACAGCTGAAAGGGCGAGCATGTTTGATGTGACGGAGATTCGAACTCACGGCCCTCAGATTACGAATCGAGCACCATAGTGTGTAGATTAATCTACTCGTTTCTTCCTCAGTGTAATTAACAAACCTTTCTTGCACACTAAACCACTGAGAGACAAAAAAAAAAATGAAATGCATTGATTATAAAGTTATTTTTAAGCCCAACTTTACAGCTATAAAATACATCTGAACCAGCAAAGAACAGGTGTTAGTTAGCTGTATGAAACCGAGACGTAACGGCTTTCGTTTAATTATTGTTTAATCGTTTTTACGGTTATTTAAACCTAATACGTTTATGATTCGACGATTTCTTTATATGGCAAGTTTTGTTTTGGAGAGTCCAATTTCCACTGTTGTGATACCATCGCCAACCGTCATAGTGTTGCTTAATTAAATCAGCATCTTGGATTTCCCTAAGGACACAGAAGGAGCAGTTCCATTTCATTAACTGACTGAAATCTGTGTATTCTGTTAGCTTCGAGTGAGGGTAATGGCTTTTAGTTTTCTTTATGTTACGTGTCAGATTACTTTCTCTAATAAGTATGTAACAATCACCCAATCTTACCAGTGCTTACCACAGTAGAGTCTTCTTAGATGAAAAACAAACACACATACAAACAAGATCTTTCTCTCTATAGCTGGAACTAAACCACTGAAATTTCGCTGTTGGGGCCGTCCTACAATGCAGAGGAGTTTAGATTAGTATATGAAAGACATGTGCGTTTAATACCTCGTATGGTTTCTCTATGAAAAGACTAACGAATACCCTATCTTCACCTATACATTGTTGTATGGTTTCGTGTTTACATGAGTTTTGCGTACACGCTAGGATTTGCATAGCCCGACATCTGCTGCAAGCCTTTTTTAGGCTTTCCTCTCTTTTCACACATACACAGTGTCTAGAATATGGCGCGTCCGGCATAACCTGGTGGTCTAAGAGCGCTTGACTCGCAATTTGAGAATTCCAATCTCCGTCACACCAATCATGCTTGCCCTTTCAACCATAGGGACATTATAATGTGATAGTCAATCTCACTATTCGATGATAAAAGAGTAGCCCAAAGAGTTGACAGTGGGTGGTGATGACTAGCTAGCTGCCTTCCCTCTAGTCTTATACTGCTAAATTAGGGAAGTCTAGCGCAGATAGCCCTCGTGTGTGTTTGCGTAAACTTCCAAACACACAAACAATATGACAGCTACCACAACGTTTCCAGTTGATAGCTTTGTAGTTTTTTTCTCCACAATAGTATATAAATAACACTATCGATTTCTTTCAGATATAACAAAGCATCCGCCGAGGCGTAGTTAAAGGTTGATACGAGCAACAAATCACACATTCTCACCACTTTGATCAAATTTCTCGTGAGACGACGAGAAACTTTCATCGTAATGCATTTATCTCTCGAACAGAATTCGTTCGTTTCGATCTCTAGCTTTTGGAACTGTCGCACAGAGAACGTTGAAGTTGCTACTGTGTTATTATTTCATCACATTAGCTGAGTAATTAAATATCTTATTATACTGAAAGTAATTATTATGGATATCTTTTGTAAAGGGAAATATCAAATAATTTACCTATAGCAGTTTATTTTTACGCAAAACTATTTTAAACTAGCAAAGCTACATGAGGGTTATCTTCGCTAGCCGTCCATAATTTAGCAGTGTGAGACTAGAAGGAACGCAACTAGACGTCACCACTCACCGCCAACTCTTGAGCTTCTCTTTTACAAACGAATAATGGGATTGACTGCCACAATATAACGTCTTCATGGCTGAAATGGCGAGCATGTTTGGTGTGACGGGGACTCGAACCAGTAGTCCTCGATTGCGAGTCGAGTGCCTTATCCACCTGGCCATATAGAAGCTGGATACATATATGTTACACAATACATTTACACTTGCTGCAATAAACTTTTAAAGGAGTCTTAGTTTTGAAGTTGTTCTAATTTACTCAGACGAGATCTTGGTTATATATATGTGAGTTTGTTGATATTTTGTTTCAGACTGAATAAATATCGCATTACTTACTAAACTTCGTAATGCCAAGTGTTACTCAGGACGCCTAGCGCTACTTTCAAAATTCTTATTCCAAATAAAACACAAAAAAAGTAATTGTTTTAAGAGAATATCTGACCGCCACTGATAAAGACAACTGTTTATCTTTACATGATAGTAGTGATCTTTTACTACAATAAAACAAAACGTGATACTATAGGTGAATGACATAGAACAATAGATGTCTAGAGCAAAAAAAACCTAACGACATTCTTGATCAATGTGTTAATGTTGACATTAACCTGCACAAATAACAAAACTAGAAAAATTCCTGGTAGAAAACAAAATATGCCATTACGCCATATGTATATATATATATATATATACACACACACACACACACTCACATACACACACGAAAGGTTTTTTGTTTATTTTAAATCTGTATAAAATTGCTATTGAGCGTTATTGAGACATACATATATATCTAAAGCTTAATATATATATATAATATACGGACCCGGCATGGCCATGTATTTAGGGCGCTCGACTCGTTATCTGAGGGTCGTGGGTTCGAGTCCCCATCACAACCAAACATGCTCGCCCTTCCAGTCATGAGGGCGTTATAATGTGAAGGTCAATCCTACTATTCGTTGGTAAAATTTGCCCAAGAGTCGACGGTGGGTGGTGATGGCTAGCTACCTTTCCTCTAGTCTCACACTGCTAAACTATGGACGGCTAGCACAGATAGCCCTCTCGTAGCTTTGCGCGAAATTCAAAAACAAAAACAAAACATCAAAAACAAACAACTATAACATGTATATATATATATACATAATAAATGTAAAAAAAATATATAGTTGTATAGACACCTACAAGCTCAGTATCTTCCAAATGTTAATAAATACGCTTTGAAAGTTTGCATACCCAAAGTTATATATATATATATATATTATTAAACTAAAATATTTAAGATATACACATTAATACTATCACGTTAAAATGTTCAAGATGTTTACGTAGATGTTTAACAAGACGGTTCTCATCTTGTATATGCAAATAAATTTAGCTAAAAGTACTCAAGAAGTTTCTGTAGACATTATCAAGTTAAACGTACTCAAGCAGTTTAAAAAAGTACTGCAAGACTCAAATGCTATTTTTTTACAGAGATATTGTAAGGCTTAGAATGCCATAATTGCAGTACTGTAAGGCTTAAAATGCTAAAAAATATTTTATAGAGATACTGTGAGGCTTAGAATGCCAAAAACGTTTATTGAGATGCTGTAAGGCTTAGAATGATAAAAACTCTTAATGAGATACTGTGAGGTTTAATATGTTAAAACCTTTTATTGAGATACTGCAACATTTAGAATGTTTACGTTACATAATGTATAAGATTTCTATATATTTTTACGTTGTCTCAGACAATATTAATTTTGTTATACTATTGATCTTTCTTCGACGGTTTTACCATTTTAAAACTTGCATTGTCGCAATAGAAGTTATCATTCTAAGCCTTACATCATCTCAATAAAAGTGTTTGGCATCCTAATCTCTATAGTATCTTTGTAAAAGTTTTATAGAGATAAGGTTTAGAATACCAAAACTTTTATTGCGATACTGTAAGGCTTAGAATACTAAAAAAAAAAACTTTACAGAAATGCTGTAAAGCTTAGGATGCCAAACACTTTTATTTAGATGCTGTAAGGCTTAGAATGTTTGAGTCACGTATCGTATAATGTTTCTATATATTTTTTCACGTTGTCTCAGACAATATTAATTTTTCCACTACTAACTTTTATTCAACGATAACAATAGCCAGACAGTTTTAAGGATGTTTTTGAAATGCCATCTTTGTGAAACATGTCCACAAATATTCACGTGAATTTGAGAAAAGTGTATTTCTAAAATAATTTCTTTGACATTTTGAGACTTCAGAAAGAATTATCGTTATTTATTATGAAGTATCATATTGCTTACAATGTCTCCCTGTAATTACGGTTATTTTAATTCTTCATTTGTTAATTAAAGACGCGAGATATACTTTTCTTAAATATGTTCATGTAATGAATAATTAATATTTTCTCCCATGATGTCCAAAATATTTGTGTATTTAAGACAACTTATACACATTTCAATGTCTTTAAAATCTAGTCTACCGAGGTCCTGTCTAAACCTTTGTATTTATTTATAATTCAGTAAACTGACAATTTGTATAAATAGTGATTTAGTGATTTTACTGACTCTCGTTTTTGTCCAACGAAAACAGTGAGGTCGTTTTATTACATTATACTGTTTAATACGTATTTCACATTAATCTTAACAGACTAGTATAAATGAAAACATATTATTTTCTTTTTTTCTATGACCTCAGTGCTTATTTTATATTTAATTTAATTTACGAATTTTTTCGAAGATTACGAAATGTTCGGAGCTCCATCCGTGGTTTTAATTTCATACAACCTGAGCATATCTTTAAGATCTTTCATGCAAGTGGCAAATAGGAGATTAAAGCAGAAAAAGAATTTCAAATTACGTTTATTTTCTTACACCTTTTCTATATATTCTCTTCAAGTGTCAGTTTTTAACAAATATTGTCATTACTGGATCTTTTTTTTATTTTTTAAAGCAAATGTCATTATCCGAAGCATAGACAAGAAGACGACTTTAAAGATATTTTTTTTACAATACTTATTAACTATTTAAAGTACAAATCGTAATAAAAGAGCGAGTGATATTTGTCATAAGAATCACTCAAGCTGTAAAAATGATGTTTCACATTCTTATTAATTTGACCTTATCAGAATGTGAAATGAAGTCTGTAACCAAAGTAATTTTCATCGCAAATATTAGGCCTATTGTATTATAATGTTTTTGTCGGTTGTCGGCATTTAGACTCTAACAAATGTAAGTAACCTAGAAATTTAAACGTAAGCCAGTATTGACCTCTTTACCTTTGCCCTTAAATGTAGTTTTAGTTTCGTTTTCTATAACTAGTCTTGAGAACGAAACATGCAGGTGGTTTTATTTGGATATCTTAATAGTGTTATTAATCTGTCCCGATTTGGATTTGTTGTTGTTAATTCACCTGCAAAAACAATCGATCTGTTAATCACGTGACCATCAACCTACGTCGTTTTTATCACGCTAGACTTACTTGGATATTGATTTCTGGTAATTATGTTAATTACAACTAACTGTGCAGTAAACGGAAATTCAGCAATGTTGACCAAGTTCTTTCATTGGGATGTAGCGGAGAAAAATATTGTGGAACCGATAGTTCTCTGTGTGTGTATAAAACTTATCCTGCTTTACTGATGTGCTCGGCATGGCTAGGTAGTTAAGACACTGGACTCATAATCTGAGGGTTATTGGTTCGAGTCTCCGTCGCACCAAACTTGCTCTCCTTTCAGCCGTGGAAGCGTTATAATGTGACGGTCAGTCCCACTATTCGCTGGTAAAAGAGCAGCCCAAGAGTTGGCTGTGAGTGGTGATGACTAGTTGCCTTTTCTCTAGTCTTACACTGCTAAATTAGGGATGGCTAGCGAAGATAGCCCTCGAGTAGCTTTGCGCGAAATTAAAAAACAACAACGAACAAACAAAGCTTTACTGTATACTTATATTTATTGAGCAAGAAACTCCTAAAAATTGAGAGAAATGCCACTAAAACTAGTAACAAAACATATTTAGTTTGATTAGAAATCATGCATTTGAGAAGTACTTCGTTATTTGTTCAGAATTATTGTTTCGTCATTGAACACGTTTTGCTTCGATCGGCTATTTTTGAATCTTTATTGTTTAAAACACCACTAACGTTTCGCACTTGTCACGTAGAATCTGGAGAACGAATGAGTAAATTTTTATTTCCCCAAACGAAATTCCGGTATGTCTTAAATGTAACAAATGAGTCATCTGTAAGTAGTTAAAATGGAAAATACTACCGACTACTGGCATTAAGACACTAAATAGATGTATGTATGTGAATTTTACATCGAAGTTGTGTCTTATTATTATTATCACAGAATTAATGTGGATGTGTGTGCCTTTAGTGTCAGGCAACATAGTTGTAGAAACAACATTTTCATTTTAGAAAGTAAATACTCTTTAGAATCATGTGTAGTTGAAAATAAAAAATTTATTTTGAGGTAGGAACCGCGTTTTGTAAATACCACCGTCAATAGAAAAAAAAAAAGCGTTGTCTTAAGGTTTAAAGTGCCACACTGTGACGTAGAAAAACGACAACCTAGCTTTGAGGTTGTGAGCGCTATTATGGAGATAGCTATGTCTAGAAAAGTAGCTTATTTCCAAGCAATAAACCTCAAAGTAGAAACTGTCGAGTTTCAAGCAATGTCCAAGAAAGATGTTGTAAGATACTATTATGGAACTGTTGTACCTAGAAATCTATTACTTTAAAGTAGAAAAGGTTATTGTGAAGTCTCGTAAAAAGACGTAATTTCAAATAGAAAGTGCATTAGAAAGGTTGTTTTGTCTGCAAAAGTTTAATGAAAAACACAAGAAAAACATATACTACGACACAGGCAGTCGTGTAGTTTCCTTTAATCAAATACTTTCGAAATAGTTATAGACTCGTCTTTTCTTGCTATTTCAACAGCCGTGTGTCGTTTTCTAGTTTCGTTAAACAAAGTTTTGACTAAAAAAGAAAACGTGGTGCCGTGCCGATAAAGAAATAAATCGAATAACCTCAATATGAACAAAAACTGTATTTATTAATAATAATTGTCGACAGCTTGTTTTACTAGATTGAGTGAAGTTTGAAAGAGAGCACACGTGTTCTTCTTTACTAGTGTAGGTAACTAGGCAACTAAACGTCAGTTATGTTCATTGGAAAACATTCTATAGTGTGTCATATCACACTGATCAGGCACGGTTGCCAATAAAACAGATTTATATAGTTGGACACCTTGAAAAGTGACAAATTTTTGTATTTATTTTAATGGTTCAAGTAACTTGCTTCCCATTGCTATTGTTATCAAAAATAATTAGTTCAATTTTTTCGTAGTCGTTTTAAACCTAAAAATAATTTTACAAATGTTTCTTAAGCCAATGTTTAAATTCCACGAAGTTTCCAACTGAGACATGTTTCATTTGATGTGTAAAAACATCACATTAATGATAAATTCCAAGTAAGATAACGGTATAGAACAAGACTGAAAAGTAACTTATGAATTATTCAAGTCAACTCTATATAAAAAAATTAAGAAATTTGACAATGATAATAAGTAAGATAAGTTTAGTTGTTGAGACCAATAGCAATGAAATATTTTGAAAATTATTACGTTGTGTTAAAGTGTTGTATTAGCTAATAGAAAACACAAAAAAATCATAACCACTTGTTAAAAATGTTTCATAGGAATCCAGTTAGATCGGCTTTGAACGAAATCAAATTTTAGTTAGGTAAGACTTGAAGACGTCGTAAAACTAAACGCCAAGATTATAACTTGAACTGATATCTTGGTGACATGGTTTTATCACAGCTTGTTCTGCCAAATGCAGCAACATATTGAAACCGTGCGTTTTCGTTATTATATTAGCCTTGCGAATTCATATAGCGTTATATAAAACATGTCTGGTTTGTTCTGGTGACAGTTTACATGGGATTTGTGTTATAAGATAATATATTGATAGATGGGAAACGTGTGTATTGTTATTTGGTGGCTTTAACCCCACCTGTCTTGATTGATTTCGCCAGACAATATATTTTGTCTCACACGAGCGTTAGTATAAAAATATATTGATCAAATCATATGGTTTCCGCAAATAACTCACATATTGTAAGAAGTCTGTGTGTCTCTGTCATTACATCTAGTTTTATTTATGGCGTGTACACAACGTGTACACATTTATAGGGTTAATACATGTGTTATAGCGCTTCGACGTGTTTTTTTTTATATTTTCTCTACCCTAATTCTTCGACATACAGACGTATTAATAAGGCGAGCATGAAACGACCAGGACAAAAGAACAAAAGTCCACTAATCTACAATTACGCCTCAATCGTTTCATTAGCACTAAAAATAAAAAAAAGGAAGAAAGAAGACCTCATAATTTCGATTATAAAAATAGATAAAAATACAGTAACGCTACGAAAAAAAGTCGTGCGCTACTATTTAATGTGATAATCAAAATAAATCATCTGCTTTTGTCCTATTCTCAGCCCCAGATCCTCTTGAAGATGAGCTCTTCCAACAAGATTTCAACTGGCAGTTACGAAGGAAACGGATGATGTCGCCATCTAACAACAGTAATTATTGGTTGCTTGTCCAGTCCACTTCTCCATCCTTTGATCCCAGTCCATCGAAGAACATCACTACGCAGATAGGTCAGACTGTCTATTTACATTGTATGGTCAATAATCTCGGTGATAAGACGGTAAGTATTCGTGAACATTTAGTTAGTGTTTTCAAACACCCTTTGTAGTTATAACATAGTTCTACAAGTAGCTTGGTAATGTTTATGTAATTTGACACACGTTAAACTAAATTCTTTGAGAATAGTTTCAACACTGTCTTCCACTGAAATTTAATCCACTCAATATGAATATTCAGTTTTACTTTCGATTAGTTTGCTCAATGTTTTCAGATCCACTGTGACTTCTTAACATATTGTACTTAAGTGCATAGAACTTTCCTTAATTAAAAAAAATGTATTTATGTTGTTTACTCAAGTTTCTGGAAAAACAATGATGTTTCAGCTTGTTTTAATATGTCTTGTTCGTATTCACAAAACCAAAAACCACCGAGACATTGAAATCGTTTAATATCTTTTACATGACTTCATACAAACACCAAAACGAAAAACACGGCAGTGATTTCGGTCTAAACTGAATCATTCAAAACATGTTTAGGGTCATACAGAACCATGTATGTACAGATAATTATTTTATCTTCGTTACGCTTATGATTTAAAATTACATGAATATCCGAAAATGAAAATGAATAACTAAATAAATAATATATATGTAGTAATAGCAAAACCTATACCCATGTACATATAAAACCAGCGGCCATCAGACAGATATCGAATAAAAAACAACAGACGACTGGTTTAGAAGTCGCTTCATTCCAAACAATGTGTTTTCTTATAACAAATCCACATTGGGCTATTTGCTGAGCCCATAGAGAAGACTCGAATCACTGATTTTAGCGTTTTAAATCCGTAGACTTACCGCTATACTAGCGGTGGGCATTCCAAACAAACAACGTGTTAGTAACATAAACAGAGATGGGGAACTCTATAACGTTTATATACAGTTTGACAGAGTCACTTAAACTTTATTATGTTCAAAAATCACACAACTTCAGGGGATTGGAAGTAGCACTTGTTTTCCAATTGTTTTACAATGACTGTAAACAACTCCCATGTAGTTTTATAAAAACCGTCACGACTTAAATAATAGTTTATAAACTTATACACAAACCAATGTAACTATACATATATATAAGCAAATGCACACCAATTCTGATGTCAGAATGTAATTTTTAACGTGTTTTAATGTTTCAGAACTGTCAGGACTTTTATTATCTCGTTTACGTATCGTCTTACAGTAATTTATGTACTCAATATGTGTTTCCATTCACATTCATATAGTTACAAATACCGTGACACATATTTTCTATTTTATTACGGTCTTTCACTAATTAATAGATTCTCGACAATTTGTTGGACTACACTTCTTAATTACGGTTATCACGGCTTTATTATATCGTTTCTCTACAATCTTACAATAATTAATAGATTTTTTATCAGAGTTTGCTCAGTTTGTTTTTACTCAATTTCTTAGATCTTTTACAACTTGATTTTACTCAGTTATAGATTCATTGCTACTTTTTCCTGCTCGCATTAGCGTGCCTTTACATAAATTCGTAGAACGACAGCTATTCTAACGGTATACAATCTACAAACAAGTTCAATATTGATTATTTCATAGTAACTAATGTTAGACATTAGTTCTATTAGGACAGTTAGGAAAGTATACATTATTATTGTAAAGGCAGTGCATAAATACCAGAATCTATCCATCATTTATTATAAAAAACTCCCCAGTATTTTGTCTTTACACGTTTATTCTTTGTGTATTGATTCATTGAGACACGTGGTTTTCAGATGTTCCGTTGAATATATGAATAATCCGTTAGAAAGCAATCAGTTCTCTTTAAGCCCTTTATTAGTTTTGCATACAAATGTTGTCGGCAAAAACAAATGTTTCGCCTAAGTGTTCAAATATGTTCTTTAGCTAGACAGATGCAATATAAAAATGTAGAGGTATAAAAGATTCTTACTTAAGTACTTTTTAATGAATTTAGCGTAGTATAAATTGCTTTAAAGATACAGTGTTACATAGACTTTAATACGTAGCGTTGTGTGGGCTTGTACAAGTATATAACGTAATACACAGTTACTGAGGGGCGTAACGTTGTATAGATTGGTTTAAAGATACAGTGTTACATAGACTTTATTACGTAGCGTTGTGTGGGCTTGCACAAGTATATAACGTAATACACAGTTACTGAGGGGCGTAACGTTGTATAGATTGGTTTAAAGATCTGTATCTTTATAGAGACTTTATCTGTATGTTATAGAGTTTATATATATTGTATATTGTATGTTATAGACTTTATCTTTATCTGTATGTTATAGAGACTGATTAATGGACGTAGCTTTGTATAGACTTGTTAAAGAACAGAGCATTATATATAGTTACCAACAGAGGTAGGATTCTATAGATTTATTAGCGGATATAGTGTGATACAGAGTTAATAATCGGTGTAGTGTTGTGTGTACTTGTTAAAGAATATAGCGTTACACACAGTTGGTAACGGATGTAGCGTCTTATACATTTCTTAAATGGTGCAGTATTATACATGGATACTAACAGAGGTAGGATTGTATGGACTTATTAAAGGATACAGTTTCATACAAAGTTATTAACAGGTGTAATGTTGTATGTAATTGTTAAAGGATAAAACATTATACAAAGTTCATTGATAGACTGTTTAGACAGAGTACTCATGACGAAACTTTAAAGATTGGACGGCAACTGTTTGTTGTGGAGACACAAGTGCAGAGGACAAGGTTTCGAATGTCTTCCTCAACACTATATAGTGTTGTACAGATCTAAATGACACATATTCCTGTAAACTTAATGGATGTATAAATTTATTGCTAAATCCAACTTGTATATCATTTTTCTTGGTTTTGTTTTATTTGCTAATGTGTTTAATGATATCCATCATTGTTACTGTGATAAGTACAGGTTAAATGATACAGCTATTTCACAGTTTGTGGTGATTCTTTTTAAGATGTTGGACTAATGTATAAACTTAGTTTATTGGCAGCTAAAAAAACATGAGTTATTATGCACGTGGCTAACCACACGAGCAACCACTACATTGTTTCAGCATCTTTATATTGTAAGCTCACTTGCGCACTAGGATTTGACCAGTTTGGCTACATAACATAAAATATCCCAGTGGCTGAAAAATTGTATTCTGGACAGATGCAAGTTGAAAGAGAAAACGAACGAAGAAGTAGCAATAGATATGAATTTATTTACGTCAGTTGGAACCTGACTGAAAAGAAGAGTTTGTAGCAAATTCAAGCAACTTTACGTAAAGAAAACAAAAACGTTTGTCTCAAACTAAAATCACTTAATGTGTTACGGTATTTTAGTACAATAAATGTTTGTCTGTTGTTGTTTTTTTTAATTTCGCACAAAGCTACTTGAGGGCTATCTGTGCTAGCCGTCCCTAATTTAGCAGTGTAAGACTAGAGGGAATGCAGCTAGTCATCACCACCCACCGCCAACTCTTGGGCTACTTTTTTACCAACGAATAGTGGGATTTACCGTCAAATTATAACGCTTCCACGGCTGAAAGAGTGAGCATGTTTGGCGCGACGGGGATGCGAACTCGCGACCCACAGATTACGAGTCGCACGCCTTAACACGCTTGGCCACGCCGGGTCAGTACAATAAATGTTGTACTTGTGTACTTCACACCAAACTTTGATATTCGTTTATGTTTTTGCTACTCTGCGTTTCTTTCAGACTTGTGGATGGCTACGCAAATACTGAATGTACAGCAGACTATCCTGGTTCATTTTGATTGAAACATTTAAACGTTTTTTGTTTTGTTTTTTACAGAAATTCCAAACACAAATTTTGTGTCGTTATTTCCCTGTTTTGATAATTTCCTCACCGTTTTCTTGTTTAAAATCAAACAACTGACATCTACAAACAACACCAAAGTCCTATAAATCGAGAAGTGTTATCAGAAAGATAAAAACATCTCAGAGTACTTCAGGAATCCTGAAACAAGTAAACAAATTGATATTAATTGACGAGGACCTAAGGTCGTTCCTATTACCGCAGATATTCAACGGTGGTATAGCTCATTGCGTTACAACACATATTAGGTTACAACTCAGTCACGAGAACTTTGAAATGCTACAGGATGAGCTCGTAAACAAAGCTGAGGTCTGTCACAGAAACCGGAAGAAGAAATCTCAAACTCGATTTCATTTGGGCGAGTCTTATGCTTTTTCGGTTAGTTCTAACAGAATGATCTGACAAATCACTTGTCGGCCGTCTGTTAATTCACGCACACAAAGAGGAACACATGGTAGCCGCTCATGGCTGATCTGAGCTCTGAATGATCGAAGCCTAGTGGCGGTGCTTTTAGGAGAGCTGCATGCCTTAATGCATCGCTGAAGAACAGATTAGCCAATGTGTTTGCTTTTAATTTAGTTCTTATGGGCAAATTCTTGTAAACAGTATCTGTAATTAGTAGTGTTTTTCATTTTTTGTACGTCCATTCATAGTAGAATAGAGCTATTTAAAATATTACTATTGAAATATTTCTATGTTGGAGAGAAATTTTTTTTCATAAATGTTTAAAATCGGGAGATAATAATTATATAATAATAATATAATATAATATAATAATTATATATATATATTTTTTCTTTCTGTGTCATTTTCATTATCGTAAACACAGTCGCTTTATCCTTTACTGGTAAAACATTAATAGTTTTACCTATTATACTTGTGATTTTAGTATTCAGACACAAAGAGTAGTTAGGCAACGAAAGATGCAAACCAGCCTCAGGGTTGGTTTATAATTTGATACGAAAAATCAACTCGTAATTCCTGAAGCTTATAACGAAATATGATAAGCCAATTTACAAATCATTTTTGATGAGAAATCAAATTAAAATATTAAAAAAAAAATTGAAATGAAAGGAGAGAAATCAACCTACACACCATTCACGAAAGCAACAACGAAACACGAGAAACCAGTTCAAACGTTGTTCCTGAAACTGGCAACGAGACCATTTCTTGTGTGATATTGTAACATAAGATACTAGAAGCGATGTTGTTCTTGTGTGATATTGTAACATAAGATACTAGAAGCAATGTTGTTCTTGTGTGATATTGTAACATAAGATACTAGAAGCAATGTTGTTCTTGTGTGATACTGTAACATAACATACTAGCATCGACCTTATTCTAATGTGATATTGTAACATAACATACTGGCATCGACCTTATTCTAATGTGATACTGTAACATAACATACTAGCATCGACCTTATCCTAATGTGATACTGCAACATAACATACTAGCATCGACCTTATTCTAATGTGATACTGTAACATAACATACTAGCAGCGACTTATTCTTGTGTGATACTGTAACATAACATACTAGCAGCGACTTTATTCTTGTGTGATACTGTAACATAAGATACTAGCATCGACCTTATTCTTCTGTGATACTGTAACATAACATTCTAGCAGCGACTTATTCTTGTGTGATACTGTAACATAAGATACTAGCATCGACCTTATTCTTGTGTGATACTGTAACATAAGATACTAGCATCGACCTTATTCTAATGTGATACTGTAACATAACATACTAGCATTGACCTTATTCTAATGTGATACTGTAACATAACATACTAGCAGCGACTTATTCTTGTGTGATACTGTAACATAAGATACCAGCATCGACCTTATTCTTGTGTGATACTGTAACGTAAGATACTAGCTCGTCGTTATTCTCGTGTGAGAATGGGAAAATGCCCATTTAAGCATATACATAGTTTCGATGTTATAACATAGTACACTATAATAACGTTGTCTATTCATATTAATTTTAACAGCATAGTAAAACTTAATTTACATTTTGCATTTATTATATTTTATTTTAGTGTGAACGTCATCAAATATCTAAAAGCCTATTTTATAAATAGATTTGCCATTACATATACTTTTTATAGAGGTGTATCATATTTTGTCTGCCTATGTTTTATTTCCGTGGAAGGGGCCCATGGGTTCTTGAAGAGATCACTTGTTTTGACTACTTGTACAGTAGATTGTTGTACGTCAGTCAGTCAGTAAACACTAAAGTAACATTATGTAAATGACGCTCAAAGTTGCAATTTGTAATCTCATGACGTAAGTAAAACTTGCGCATTTGAGGCCAAGGTACTTTATAAGAGTCACAGTCAAATACCATTACAGGTCACACAAAAATAACTCAATAGTTGGAGATGTGTGCAATTGACTATTTCTCATCTCTCTAGCCAATTTGGTCGAAATCTGGGTCGTATATGCTCAAATAAAGTTTCCATAGTCTAGCGAAATGTTTTTGAATGAAGCAAATTTTGTTTTTAACATTAAAAAGACTATAAGGATAAGGAAACTTCCAGTTAAATAATTCAAAATAACCTTGTAAATTCTAAGAAAATATATAGATTGAATATATTTTGAAAACGATCTTCTGGGTCGTATGAAGAATTCTGTTGAAATACAAAAATAAATGAAGACGGACTAGAATGTAGTTCTCAGCTTCTTGCACATTGTGTACAGACTGATTTATTGTTTATACACACGTTTTAAAATACAACATTTATTAAAAAGCCCCTTGTAAAGGTATATTAACATGAAAAATATAAATTTCTCACTGGAAAAGTACTTAGAAATATCTTAAAATGGAGAAAATTCTGTTTTTGTACGAGAAATAACAGTATATTCTTCATGGTCTCAAGTAGCTAGGCTAACGTAGTCGTCCGACTGGAAAAGCTAAGGAAAATCTATTTCCATAAACCCAGTAATTACTGGCTATAAACCGATTTAAAACCTTTAAAACGGCCAATACAGCTTTAGCGTAGTTTCTAATATGAATTATTTTGTTGTAGTAACACAGTAAGGATATTCCTTGTCTGAAAAACAAAAACAAAAACACGAAATACCTAAACTGACTCATTGAAGTGTACAGCTCTGATTTCACAGTATTTGGAGAAGAACACTGGAAATGTCCTCTTGGTAATTTATATGGTTTCTTATGATAATCTTTACAAACAAAAACAAATTAAAATCTTTCTTGGAAACTCTTCTTTAAATAAACTCTCGTCGTCCCAAGTTCTTGTTTGTTATTGGCGGTAGAGAGAGCCAGTTAGGAGTAGATTTGGTTACACAGACAGTGATATGTCGCTTGACGATGTGACTGTTTCTAAGTGTGATGAATCCACGACGATTAATGTCTCAAAAATGTAAATAAATTAAAAGGATACCTCATCCAGTTAAAAGGTAAGCTTATTTTTTAGTGTAAATGTAAGGTAGTTTGTTTCTTGTCCACGACCATAGTTGGTCCTTGAAAGTAACCATCTGACTTTTACTGTGGTCAGGCAAACAACTTACGATTAACCTTCACCAACAGAACTGAGTATTTTCTTTGGTAAAGATATTCCTGTGCCATTTCTGTACATTGACAAAGTATAGGCTACAATATCTACCACATTATCCTCTTATTTACTAGCTTCGTGCACCTCAGGCCACCCATGACAGCACTAGCGTATCAAGTGTTCCTTCTACAGCAATCTCCTTGGTTCTACGGAAAGCAGGATTTTGCATTAATGTTATAATTGTAGAAAAATATCTTTGGGCTGGAGAGTACTACGCATTAATTAGAGGGCTTCTTCGGTCCATATTGCTTATTTCGGACTATAAGGTTTCTAAAGTTTGTATATTCCATTGGCACAACGGCATGAAAGTTTAAAAGTTTGTGTTCTGAAAACCAACACCATAGCACTTTCTCTTCTTCATGCTTGGTTTCTATGGTAATTTGACAGATGCAAAGCAAAAACCTTAATTACTGGAGATTCATGAATATTGTCAATCAGTATATGAATTGTACAATGCTTTCAAGCCAACCTTATGGGCACCAGATTTCGCAGAGATATTCAAATTTTGTTTATATTTGGGTGCAAGATGGCTACTCTGTTAGAACTCTAAATTGTGGAACTTGCGAACCTGGTTCAAATTTGTGCGATAAAATAAAATATTTTCCAAACTTTAAGCTGTAGCTGCGTTAAAGAGGTGATAGTCAGTTGCTTATCTGGACAGGGTATGGTAGAGTATGGCTCACTATCTGCCTTTCTCCAGATCAGTATTTCAAAACTATGAATTACAGCAGATAACCTTGTTAACTTTGCCATAAATAGAAATAGAAATCACTTATATTAACCAATAGAATGAAATAAAATCTTTAACTAAATAAAAAACTGGTACACGAAAAACAAATGAAATAGATTTAAATGTGACGAAATATGGTTGAATTTAACTTTACAAAATCAATTTATAAATTTAAAACTTCAAAGTTGACTTGCAAGTCATATTAGAACTTTAGAGTTCGAGTTCAGTCTGAAATCTTGCCTGCAATTGAACTTCTCCATCAACTATATCAGATGATTCAATCAGAATCAGTGAAACAGTTTGATTAACTCACAAGGTCAACTTGTGGTCATCTAAACTAATGCATCAGTGTAAAAGCTGGCCAAACTTTACAACAATTAGCAGGTGTAACATATCTAAGATCGCACTTGTAGCAATAACGAATGTTTCGAATACAAGCAAAGTTATAGATATTCAGAAACAAATTACATTATAAGGTTATAGTTTTCACTATGGAAACGTTTTATATAACAATTAATTTAGATTATTGTCGGACAAAACACGTACACAGATTTTTTTAAAACTCAAATAGAGATAGCAAAATATCATAGATGAATTGGCCGAGTGTGTGTTTGTGTGTGTTTCTTTTTAGCAAAGCCACATCGAACTCTTTGCTGAGTCCACCGAGGGGAATCGAACCCATGATTTTAGCGTTATAAATTCGTAGACTTACCGCTGTACCAGCAGGGGGACGAATTGCCCAAAAGTTTTGAAAAAAAAGTCGTGTTTTCATTTCTCTTAATAGTCGTTATTCAGTTGTGATGTAGTTTTTTAAAATTACTCTAATGAGTTTTAAAACTAATTTGAAAGTGAGGTTCTATCAAAATCACATGATATTAAGCACATTTCTTCCTGTTTAATAGGTTTCTTGGATTCGACGACGAGACCTTCATCTTCTTAGCGTTGGTACAGAAACTTACATCAATGATGAGAGGTTTAGTGCCGCCCACGTTGAAGGCACTAATGACTGGCCACTCCAAATCAAGTATCCACAGCTGACCGACACTGGTCTGTATGAGTGTCAAGTTAGCTCTGACCCCAAAATCAGCTTCTTTGTCAAGTTGAACGTTTTAGGTTCGTTGTTATTAGCTGGTTAGCTGGCCAAAACTTAGAAGTAACAATAAAGGCATATTAGCATCGTTTATAACAGTTTGAATGAGTCCGTTATGCAAAACAGATAGGCAGTTTCGACACACACACACAGCTCTCACAGTGTAACTTTACCAATGTAAACAGTTCACTAAACACGAATATGGTGGGTGCGCTGGGAATACTTTAACCATTCTCAAATATACTAGAAGCAATTAAATACGATATAAATTCTGAACAATAGTGGTATGTCTTAGACATTTTGAATTGGGAATTAAAACCTTTGGCGAACTGAAATCAGGTTTCACGAAGCATGAAACTTCCTTTACTAAGAATCAAAGCTGATACCTAATAGGTCAACCAATTATAGTTCCCTTTCTTCCAAAGGAAAGAAGAAATAACAACAAAACACCACGAACAAATAAACTAAAAACTGAAGACAAAATATTTATTTCCGCTTATAATGATTCCATTTAAACCAAAGATTGACTTATAAGGCTTCCCAGAAATGGTACGCCCCTTTATGAATAACAATAAATAAATAAAACGCTATTATTTACAAAGCTTTATGACATTAGGTTTGTTGCCGTTATCAGTACTGCTTAAACTAAAAAAAATTGTATTGAAATTTACCTACCCGAGTAATGATTTTAGATTTTAATAATACCCAAACGTTTCTCAAGTTATTTTTACTACATGTTTGTTCTATATATTTATTTTTTATAAAACACAAAGCTACATAATGGGCTATCTGTGTTCTTACCACTAACGATATTGAAATGCAGTTTTTACTGTTATAAACCCACTGATTTACTGCTAAGCCACCTTAAGTTAAGATGGTAAATGCTTCTGATATTTAAGAATATTCTGAATAAAACACGCTGTTATTACTGTGGTTCGTTTGTAGTTCATGTAAATAAAACCATTCTTCATTATTTTTACTTTTAACGTTATTTTATTTTCTGACGTTTAACCGACTATCTATTCTGGTTTGTGCTGCGATATTAATCCGTCAGTTGTAATTTGAATCAATAAAGACTTCTGTTAGTATCCCTCAGCGGTACGTCTGCGGACTCGCATCTCTAGAATCCGGGTTTCGATACCCTCGGTAGGCAAAGCACAGATAGCCCATTGTGTAGATCAAAATGCCGTTCTTCAAGTACCACAACTGTTTCTTTGTTTGAAGTTAAGCACAAAGTTGTACAATGAGCAGTATGTGCTCTGCCCTCCACGAGAATCAAAGCCTGGCTTTTAGCATCGTAAGTCCGGGAGATCTACCACAGTTGAAAGAAGTTAGCCACAAAATCCAAAATCAACTTATAGAAGCTTATCGAAAAATTATGTATTTTGTACATATACTTCGTTTTTGCCAAAACCTATGTGAAATGATCATAAAATATATACATATAAAAACTTCAATTTTTAATTTCAGAACCCAAAGCAGAGATCTTAGGTACTCGCCCTCTATACGTAAAAACAGGAACTTCTATCAATCTCACTTGTGTGATCAGCGACAGTCCAGAACCACCAGTTTTTGTCTTTTGGTACCACAATGATCGAATGATCAACTATGATAGAGACAGAGGAAAGATATCTCTTCAGAAAGGAGAGGACGACGCTGCGATAAGTACACTTTACATCAGGGATGCTCAACCAACCGACTCGGGAAATTATACTTGTGGGCCTTCCAACTCTGACGCAACTAGTATTTCAGTGTTCTTTCTAAATGGTAAGCATGTTTATGGCTGTAGAATTTCTATTTTTAATTCAGTTTTTAAACCAGTTTTTCTTGTTAGCGCATAACTGAATTTTAATTTTCAGATTACCGGTTCGTTTTTATACCATTGATTTCTGGTCGGTCCACACCTAGTACCGTATTGAGTAATTTTATGTTGGTAAATACTAGAGCACTTAGTGTAAAAAACTCACTCAATAAAATAATATAAATAATTGATTTTTTTTATAAAATACGTGAAAAACTCCAGCTCTAATTAATGGAACTAATTGCAATATTTTTCTGGTATTTTTCTGTGACTGGTATTACTAAGGACCCAATAAAAAACAGTCATAAGCATTTGCAGGCATAAATAGTTTAGAAAAAACTGTTTAAAAGCCAATGGGTCATTGTGGAACTATTGTTAACTCTAAGCTTCAAGAGAAAACTAATAAAGTACGCTGAAAAGTAGGGTTAATCTTCAAGCTGATATATTAAGAATGTTTAAAGAAAACAAATTAATATTACATCTTCCACTGACTTTCTAGACATCTAATATGCCATTTAATCCTTGTCTTACTGACTTCCGTACGTTGTTAAGAATACTTATTATCAATGTTGTTATTACTTGTGGACAGAATTTAGAATCAGCTTAAGTTGCAATTATGGTAATTGCTATGATTAAGTTTGCTACACGACACAATTTTTTTTCTTGTATTTGGCGCACATCTGTCAAGATCTTGTGTGACGAATCTTTACAGACACGAATGAAGCATGTTTATGCAGATCTGTAACATCCAAACACCAAACAAACAACTTAGTGAGAGCTAAAAACAATACAATAATGACTTAAGAGAACTAACAACAATATCTTAATGAATGATGAGAACTATGAAAAATATCCTACTGAGTGATGAGAATTAAAACAATACCGTAAAGGCTAACGAGAACTAACAACAATATCTTAATGAATGGTGAGAATTGGCAACAATATCGTAACGAGTGATGAGAAATGACAAAATGTTGTTATGACTGAAGAGAACTGATCGTAATTACTTATAAAAACTAACAACAATACCGTGATTTCTTATGAGAACCAATAACAATATCATAATGAATGATGAGAACTAACAATAACAACAGTACCGTATTGACTTATGAGAACCAACAACAATATGGTAATAACTGCTGAGAACTAGAAATAAAAACAATACCTTAATGACTTATAAGAAATAACAAAAATATCGTAATGACTTATAAGAAATAACAAAAATATCGTAATGACTTATGAGAACTACCATAATATTGTAATTCATGACGAGAACTAACAATACCGTAATGATAGATGAGAACTAACAACAATATCATAATAAACAATGAATATAAACAATAACAACAATATCGTAATAACTTAAGAAAATTAACAATAATATCGTAATTAATGATGAGAAGTAATAATAATATGGTAACGAATGGTTAGAACTAATAACAATACCGTAATGACGTATGAGAAATAAAACAATGTTGTAATAATTGAAGAAAACTGACAGTAATGACTTATAAGAACTAATAACAATACCGTAATGACTTATGAGAACTAACAAAAACATTGTAGCGACCGATGAGAAATAACAACAATGTTGTAATATTTCAAGAGAACTAAAGACAATACCGCAATAAAATATGAGAACTAATAACAATATTGTAATGACTGATAAGAGCTGACGTGAATGCCGTAATGAATGGTGAGAACTAAAATGTAACTACTTCTTAAAATTAACAACAATACCGTATTGAATGATGAAAACTAACAACAATATTGTAATGAATGAGAATTAACAATAGTATCGTAATTGTTAAGCAGAAAAACAACCTTTGCTATCAAGACTTTGGTAAATTGAGAAAAAGCTAAAATGGCGTATTACCATGGTATTCTAAGTTATTGTTCTCCATGTTTAATAACACTAAACATTGTAACAATAGCATCGTTTTAGTTCATCCTTACAAGGTTAGTGCCATTCTAATGAATTATTCTAACAAAATAAAAATAGTGATAGATAGTAAAATAAAAATGCCAACAAAAGCACTGGATGTGTAGAGCTAAATAATCGTTTAATATTTTTCACTCTGTATTGTTATCTAAAGTGTTGGTTTATAAAACAAATTACCCTAAATGCTGCTATTTAAACCTAGAAATATCCTACATTCTCTTAGTTAACCATAAAACAAATATCAGGTAAAAGTACGTTTAATTTTTGATGTTGAGTAACGTTTCTAAACAGAGGTTTATCAAAAAAGAAATACAAGTACATAAGAATTCGTGACTACGTTCATTGAGAAACCAAAATGTTCTGGTGAAAAAGAATGCTTTATTATTATTTCAGCAATGAATAGAAGTAGAAAGCTCTTTTATATGTTCTAAGAACCTCACATTATATACATGATATACATTGTAGATTATTTATACCTTCTCCAATATTACTGGAATTATCGGAAGTAAATTCGAACATCATTAATAACGTTTCACAATCTGTGTCTACAGAAATGTACAGTAAAGAATTTCATCCGTTATTTCCAGACCAATATCTACTAATAAAATACATAGTTTCATCGAATATTAAAGTTCTCTGTACACCACTCTAAACTATCCTATAGAAAATATAAATGCCGATTTTATTCTTTTAAACTTGTAAGTTATGTACTAAGACGTGTGAAAAGGAAAATTGTAGACAATTGTGCATTATATGATGAAAAACACCTGAAGTGTGTCTGTAATATTTGTGTTATAATGTGCGTAAGGGGGGATTGTAAAAGATTTTGCTCAAGTGTTGGGAAGACTCTTACAAGTAGATACGTTTAAAAGTATTTCTGTTGCATAATGCTTGTTTCCATGAGACGAAGTGGTACACTATACAGTTTACACAATGACACCTTTAAGCTCTGCTAGTTATGTGAAATGTGATATACATAGTCTTATTGGCGAAAAACGTTCAGTGTTCAGTCTTTATCGGCCGCATCCAGGTCAATGATCTCAGCTGTTGTTGGCTACCGAGAAAAGAGACGCGTGTGAAAGACTCATGTTGTATCACAGAGACAAGTGTGGAAGACTCATGTTGTATCACAGAGACAAGTGTGGAAGACTCATGTTGTATCACAGAGACAAGTGTGGAAGACTCATGTTGTATCACAGAGACAGGTGTGGAAGACTTATGTTGTATCACAGAGACAAGTGTGGAAGACTCATGCCGTATCACAAACACAGGTGTGGAAGACTCATGTTGTATCACAGAGACAGGTGTGGAAGACTCATGTTGTATCACAGAGACAGGTGTGGAAGACTCATGTTGTATCACAGAGACAAGTGTGGAAGACTCATGTCGTATCACAGAGACAGGTGTGGAAGACTCATGTTGTATCACAGAGACAGGTGTGGAAGACGCATGTTGTATCACAGAGACAGGTGTGGAAGACTCATGTTGTATCACAGAGACATGTGTGGAAGACTCATGTTGAAGATTTCAGCTCTTTTCACAACAAGTACCAAACAAACAAGATATTCCATAACTAGCGATGCTTTTGTTACGTTCTGAATTTTTTCGAAACTCGAAACTTTTCTCTTTCAGAGGTTTATATATTTCTATAAAAACACGAATCAATACATCCTATCAGGAATCAAATATTCCAGTACTTTTTGAACGCCTGCTCCCCCTCCCCGCTAGTACAGCGGTATGACTACGGATTTACAACGCTAAATTCAGGGGTTCGATTCCTCTCGGTGGGCTCAGCAGGTGGCCCGATGTGGCTTTGCTATAAGACAAACACATTAACGTTTTGAACGAAACTTTTTATGTAAACGTCAAAGTTACTAATTATATCATTAAACATCTGATGTACTTTCTCATCTCTTCTGAAATGGTCAGTTGAGCTCTTCCATATTATTATTCATTTCGTTTTAAACAACACTTTGTTATTTGACTTATACAACAACATAACCGGGACAAAAGGTTCTTCCCTGTTGGTTTTAATCTTTTATTCATTCTTCCAAAGGGAAATTTACGTTGTTGCTAATGGTTGAAACTTTGTTTGGTGTTGTTTGACACCATGCTTAAGGTTTTGCGAAATACTTATTGAATTATTAAGAGTTCGTCTCTTCCTGCAGAGTTGGAGAGCTAATTAAATTTGCAAGACTTAACAAGGAAAACTAGGTTTGTTTAGTTCAACATTATCCCTTGAGGGATTTGGAGATTAGATTTTCGAACAACCATAACTGCTTTAGATGTGTTCATTGGACACTGTAAACGGATTTTTTAGTTAAGGGAATTCCATGTTTTAACGCTGGAAGGAAGTCGTGCGAACTTTTCAGAGCAAAAAAAATAAGCGTGTGGAATGTTATTACCTTGAATGAAATATCAGACAATTACGAGATGTATATCACTACAGTTTGTTTGCATTAGCTGTGTTTCACTGTACCGCTACAGTTTGTTTGTATTAGATGTGTTTCACAGTATCGCTACAGTTTGTTTGTATTAGATGTGTTTCACTGTATCGCTACAGTTTGTTTGTTGTTTATGTATGCTCAAAATTTGTTGTTTTTATTTACTTTTTGTCTTTGTTCATAGACAATACTAACAATTTGCTGAAAAAGAAACTTTTAAGAATATTAAGTGAACTGTATGATGGATTCTTGTTTTGTGAGTGTCACTGATAAACCATTGCATTATCAAGAAACTAGGTTAAAAAAATTATGATGGGCAGTTGGGTTAAGGCGTTCGTTTGTTTTGTTTGTTAATTTTACGCAAAGCTACATGAGGGCTACCTGCGCTAGCCGTCCTTAATTTAGCAGTGTAAGACTAGAGGAAAGAAAGCTAGTTATCACCACCCACCGCCAACTCTCGGGCTACTCTTTTACCAACGAATGGTTGGATTGACCGTAACTTTATAACCCCCCAACAGCTGAAAGGGCGGGCATGTTTGGTGCGACGGGGACTCGAACCCGCGACCCTCAGATTACGAGTCGAACACCTTAAGGCCCGGCATGGCCAGGTGGGTTAAAGCACTCGACTCGTAATCTGAGGGTCGCTGGTTCGAATCCTTGTCTCACCAAACATGCTCGCCCTTTCAGTCGTGGGGGCGTTATAAAGTTACGATCAATCCCACTATTCGTTGGTAAAAGAGTAGCCCAAGAGTTGGCGGTGGGTGGTGATGACTAGCTGCCTTCCCTCTAGTCTTACACTGCTAAAGTAGGGACGGATAGCGCAGATAGCCTCGAGTAGCTTTGCGCGAAATATAAAAAATAAACAAGACAATAAAAATTACGATCGTTATATAGATAAAGAGAAAGAAGTTCACGTGTTTCCTTTGTAAAGAATGGTAGAGTTTTAAAACGTGATGAGGTATTTAAAAAGTATATTTGTGATTTCTAAAGTTTAACCTGGACGAATAAGTTGACAAAGACTCACATTAATGTTTATAACTTGTAAGTTGCATACTTAAATTATTATATATTTACATTTTTATTTTACTCAATTTCTGGCCCTCTGGAAAATTCGAATCAAAACGTTATTATAAAGTATTTTGTAATTGGTTACTTAAAGAAGTTATGTGAAAAGTAACCTTTCATCCCCTGTACTGTGAATAAAGGAAACGTCACATTATTCAAAGTTTATGGTTATTTACTCAATATATGGACAAGTTGTTCTTACTTTTCACGTAAAAAATAATAGTATTAGATAACAGATAGGAATGAGGCACAGAAGGCAAAGAAATTAACAGATCTCGTCGAGAAACTGATGTTTCTGAAGCGTTAAGTATATATATATATATATATATATATATACGTTGTTATTTTTATTTTCGTGAGTAAAATTGGGTTGTAAATAACATTTGTAGTTTGGTTCAGAAACTTTGGAGCTGTAACATACAAATTAACTTGTGGAAGACTAATTAGTAGACGTAATTCTATGACGTGTATACCTTAGATATTACACACATAATTAATTAAACCTGACAAAATTAATATGCAAACGTTTTTAATGAAACGTAACTTCTTGGAATTAATAAAGGGTGTGCAGTGTATAATTTTTGGGGTGGTTTTCTAATATGTTATCAATTTGTGTACTGTTTAGGCTGCTGAAAAGCTAGTAATTTAAAGTAATTTACGAATATCATTATTTTTAATAATGTTCAATGTACTTTGGTAAACCTTATATCGAACTAAAAATACTTTAGTAGAAAATAATAAAACTACGGTCTATTTTTTTTAATATTTCTTTGCCTGTAGGTGAAAACCCAGCTGCTATTCAAAGAGATGCCAGCGCTTCACGAGCGTCCTCTGGTGACCATTTGAAATTTTTTCTGTTGGTGTTTCCTTGGTATCTTGTTAGATGACATCTTTATCACTCACGTCGCTTCTGATTTTGTAATTGTGAGTCAGTAAGAAAATGAAAACGTAAAGCTGATGGATTCGTGGTTAAACGGCGACATCTGACGGTATATTATTTACTCTGTCCTGTAATCAATTCACTGAAGAGAAGTGACATCTGTTGACACGATAGAACTTTTTTTTGTTTCGACCGAAGATGATAACAGAGACATAAAAACCTAGAATATGTGATATAAATGAATACATATTCGGGCTTATGAGTAAGTAAATATGAAAACCTTGGCACATAAATATATAGTGATGTTGGGAAGAACAACGTATATGTGATGTTTATTTCAGTGAATGTGTGTTGAGTGTGTTTCTAAGTAAACGATTAACACGGAAACAAATTACAATAAAAATTGCATAATCAACAATGAACATACAAACATATTTAGCTTTCCTATATTTATTATGTTTTTGGCTGTTGTTAATAGCTTCGTTAACGCACAAATGTTTTGTTTTGTTTTTTCTTCATAGTTATTCCAAAGGAATTTTTTCTTGGTCCTCGAACTTAATTGAAAACTAGGTGTGGTTTTTGCATTCTTATTCGAATGAATTATTTTATCGGCTCAATTTCTTTTCAATATTACATTAAAGAGGTTTCACTTTTTAGAAGTGTTTGAACCTTTGAAAAATATATCATATAAATCTCCTGCCTCCTGAACATGCATAAGCTGAGAATTAGTTCATACCTTCATTAATACCCCCCACACCAGTGACACAGAGGTATGTCTACGGACTTACAATGCTAGAAACCAGGTTTAAATACCCTTGATGAGCAAAGCACAGATAGCCCATTACTTACTTTGGTTGTTAACAACAAACACATCTTGGTGAATAAACTTCTCTCTCCCTGAACATGTAGACGCTGAGTACATGAACCTGTAATTAATTAATTCCTTTTGCAGAAAGTTTAAATTACAGCTTCGTGTTCCAATATCTCAAGTAAATATTGATAAGCTAAATTAATACTCATTTAGAAAATTATGGTCCATTGAAATTGGTAATAAAAATCTCAGATTTTTACTAATAACACATGTACAATGCAACGTCTATAACATATAACATTTAAACCACAAGTACTCACAGGTACGTTAAAAGACAAAACCACTACGTTGAAGTTTGACTTCAGAAAATGTGACTATATAAAGTTCTCCCTATTATTAACCCAGTTTGTTTAGCTTTGTGATTTAAGCTAAGTTACAAAACGACCATCCCTCGTGGCCATTTTTACTTAGTTTGTTGGCCAGACTGTGGTGGATTCAGATAAGATTAAACACTCCTTCAAGTATTAATGTTTCTCCATTAAAAGTTTATCTTATCCATCATTACCAAAACACATTCATACAGTCAACTATGGTAAAGTTTCTCACTCGGGAACTTGGGTCTTTCCTGTTATAAGTCCAAGTCAGTTCAGCCAAAATGATTAGAAATTTTCTTTGCTAAATTATGGTACGTCTACTTGAAATTTCGAAGAATGTATCAAGTCAGCATTAGGTAAAATGTGTTTTAATGAATTATTGTTTCATCTGGGATCCCTGACCAATCATATCAAATAATCCATACAATCAGGTAATGGATTTTGTTGTTGTCTCCTCTAATGATCTCTAGTCATTCAGTGATGCATACATTCAAATTTAATAGAATGCCCCTTTTATTATTTTACGCGATCTCCAGATACATTCTCTCTGCTCACACTAATCTCCAATATTTACAATTAGTTGGGTTAAAACGACCTCATTCCATTTTTCCAGATTGTTTGGTTTTAGACTTTCATCTCTAAGTAATCAGTCGAAATATACAGTGTGAAATAACCTGAGATAAAATACCTTCTGTTACAGTGATGTTGGGATATCTGTTACGCATACAGTTGTGAGTGTAGCAGAACACTTCAGTAAGCGATGGTAAGGTTTTTTCCTGTAGGAAACAGTCGGACCTTTCCCACATTCATATGTGTAGGATACCCTTCTGCTGGATTATCAGTTCTTCATATGTCATCTCTATTCAGTAAGCTACAGTAGTGTGTGCAGTTAGCAGGCGCATAGTGACTACTTACTGAATTGTTATAGTTGTGACTGACGTCGCTAATACGTCACTCAGTTACTCAGCCTATTCATACTTTAGGGTAGAGTACCGAATTACTGAAATATGTATGTTTAGTTAACATTTCTCAACGCTTTACACTCTTAGCAAAAGCTGCAAGACCCACATCTCTGGATTACAGTATATCCAGCGAACAGGTCTAATAATTCAGTTGCGGGTCTTGTATTATGTAAGTAGTTTATTTTATCTCTGAATCTCTATCTAGGCATCACTGTAGCAGTCTGTGTTCTCTATTTAATAATTAATAACCGTGATAAATTAGCTCAGCTGCTGAAGTTTGTCCTTCATTTATGTATTTCTAGTTCATCTTTTGTTAATAAGGCTTGGTAATACATTCAGTCAAATAACACTTTATACACTACAAGCAAATGCACCCGTCCTGTCAATTTAAATTACTTAATAGACTTTAAAAATGTTAATTGTGTTGCACTCTTGGTGTCACTTAGAGCCAAAGCTTTGAGCTGCTTGTATCGCCTTCCACAGAAAATAATTGTTGAACATTTCAACCATGCTAAGAGATGCTCAACAATAACACACAATAAATCTACAATTTTGTTATTTACGTTACGTCAAATTTTGATATGTGAAATACTGTATAATTAATTCCTAATAGTGCAGTGTATAATATTTTGCTTGAAAAACAAAATTTGGCATCAACGCTGTTTATGTCTTTATTTCCGTCATTTCAAAAGTGAATGTTGAGGTTTGCCTGCGTGCACAGCTTTTTTAAATGCTCCACAGACACCACGTTCCGCAACATATATAAGATAGCATCTAAAGTAGCTTTACTTCAGACATGAGATGGAACACTCTAAGGCTGTATATCCACTCTACTGACTTTATACCACAAAATACGTGCTAATACCTCTGTATTTGTATACATATCCAATGCTTCATATTCGTACGTCTGTATCTGTGAATATCTATAACTACTAAGCAGCTTTTATCCTGACGGCCTTGGAGGGTTAAGCTAATACATGATAATTATAAGTAAATGATGCTCTATTTACCCTACTTATCCTACTGTAAGTAACTGACGTTTTCTATACCCTTACTTATATTATTGTATACTCCTACTTATGTCATTGTAAGTAAATTATGTTTTCCTCACCCATACTTATGTCATAATAACTAATTGACACTATCTATATCCCTACTTATGTTATTGTAAGAAAACGATGTTTTTTTATCCAAACTTGTGTTACTGCAAGTAACTGACATTTTCTATAACCTTGCTTAAATCATTGTGTTCCCCTACTAATAATATGTATCCCGAAAAATAAAACTGTATCAGTTTCATTGAACATTTAGACACGACGGCTGAGGTCCTCCTATACCCAATCGACTTGACTTTTGTACTTTGACACTGGAGCTCTTTTCCCGAGTTCAGCCAAGTTACTATGTTTTAATATCAGAGCATGTTCTAGTTTTGAAAGTGAGTAAAGCGAGTACAACATATATTATAATCCATTACTTCAGATCTCAAAACTATATTAATACTCGTGTAGGTGGTTTTATGTATGAAGTTTGAAATAATGTCGACAGAGGAAGTTTTTATGTTAAAACCTTGCAATAAAAATGAAAAATATCTCAGTTGTGTGTTTTTCATTATCAAAAATTATGCTCGCAATTTTGTAAAAGACATTACACTTCGAGTTATTAAGAACCTTAAGGTGTTCGACTCATAATCTGAGGGTTGCGGGTTTTAATCCCAGTCACACCAAACATGCTCGGCTTTTCAGTCGTGGGGGCATTATAATGTTACGGTAAATCCCACTACTCGTGATGACGTGGGTGATGACGAGCTGCCTTCTTTCTAGTCTTACACTGCAAAATTAAGGACGGCTGGCGTAGATGGTCTTCATTTAGTTCTGGGCACAATTCAAAAACAAACAAACTTTTCAACAGGAACAAGTCTAAAAAACGCAAAATGTAATACTGATAATTTTGTTGAAAATCCATCCACACCCGAGTAGCAGTTACATGGATATGCAACAGACAATACTATTATATTCATATAAACGCTAACACTTGATTTAGGTATGTGATGTAGTCTAGAAATCCCGTTATTTTGTTAGTTATATTATCTTGCTTTGTTCTGAAAATGGACTTTGATACTATTTTTCATTGCGTATAGAAGTAATATTATGAAATTAAAGTCTATACTACTATACGGCCCCCTAGTGGCTCAGCAGTATGTCTGCGGACTTACAACGCTAAAAACCGGGTTTCGATACCCGTTGTGGGCAGACCACAGATAGCCCATTCTATAGCTTTGTGCTTAACTCGAAACAACAACAACAGCAACTACCATGCTACTTGTCGTAAGGTTATTGTGTGAACAATATCTACCTATCTATTTTGGTGGATTTGAATCATTTGCATAAATAACAATAATAATTACTCATTCTCACGAATGTATTTCCGAAGCTACTGAAATACAGGTATTTTTATCACTTTGTTCCTTTTGTGGTACAGCAGAAAGTCAGAGGTTTCATTCTCCATGTTGGTCACAGCAGATAACCCAATGTGGCTTTCCTTTAAATCAAATGAACTATTTCAGTGTAGTTCCCTCCTACACAATGGTACAGTAGTGTGTCTGCGGATATACAACACTAGAAACTGGGTTTTGATAGTAGTGGTAGCTGAGTGCAGATAGATCATTGTGCAGCTTTGCGCTTAACTACACGTTTTCACTGTATATTTATTTATCCATTTAATTTGATATATTATTAATTTTGGAAGTGCCTGTTTGTCCAAATAACGTGGCCGGGTATGAAGTAGTTGTTAATGTGTTGTGTTCTTAATACAAGAATTCATGGTTTGCATCTCATTACCGCAAAATTTCTCTTTGGATGTGTTACAGTGGATGCGTTACAAGAGTAACAGTGACATCCCGTTACTGGGTTATATTAAGGAAAGAATTAGCTGTAAATATTACTTACTCTATGTTTTCTTCTTGTTTATTGGGTCTAAATTAGGGATAGCTGACGCAGGTAACACTGGATATTCGTACAAATATCTGGTTTGGGTTTGTTTTGAATTTCGCGCAAAACTACACAAAGGCTATCTGCGCTAGCCGTTCCTAGTTTAACAGCGTAAGACCAGACGAAAAGCAGCTAATTATCACCATCCACTCCCAACTCTTGGGCTATTATTTTACCAACGAATAGTGGAATTCACTGTCACATATAACGACCCTATGGATGAAAGGAACGAGCATGTTTAGTGTGACAGGGATTCGAACCTACAACGAGTCGAGTGCCCTAACCACCTGGCCATGGTGGGCCGATAAATCAAGTTAACCCTCTTTAAACACCACGTGTTGACATAACAAAACAGAAAATGGTACAACAGATTTATTTGATTTGAGCTGATAGGTGGATATATGACATTAAAGTTGGAATGTGATTACTAAACTATTGATGAATTCAAACCTTTGACTTTTCACTTTCAAAACATTGTTTCTTCTTTCCCCACCTTACCTTGGGTTATTTTGAATGGTGAAAGGATATCTGAAAAAATCTGTTATGATAATACTCAATTTATATTTCTCCTGGAAATGTGTGTCCACCTTAGTATCCAAATGCACGTACGCACGCGCTTCATTTCAACGGAAGTAAACAAAAGGTGGGTGTAAAAATATTTTGATAAACATTTTGTACTACGACGTGTCAAAAGCTTATCAGTGTTTTAAAATAAAAAAGATCTAAGACTGGGTCGTAGAATAACATTATACATTTATTTACTGCTAGTATTACGTACATTAAAGTTTAGCCCTAAAAACAACTAAAATTTCCTAATTTATAAAAGTTTAAAGGGACCAAAAAGAAGCTTATTAGCCCATCAAGGATGTCTCTTCCATCTCCCAACTATGACCATTTTTCCTTATCATATACTCACCCCATATTTTTTAAACTCACTTATAATTTCTGCCTCACTACCCTTTAAGATAGCTCATTCCAAAAGCCAACCACCCTGTTTGGAAAGTAATACTGTCTAAACTGCATACAACATCTATACTCCCTAGATTTGAACTTACGACCCCTTGTCCTATTGTTTTCACTGGTAAACCACAAACGTCAGATGGATATTTATTATAAATACCTTAATAACCTTAAACACCTCAATCAAATCCCCTCTGACCTTCCAGAAAAAAAAAGTTTAAATATTTTACTCTTTTTTTTTTCATAAGGCAATCTCGCCATTCCAGGTATCAACCTGGTGGCTCCAATTTGAACCTTCATTAACAATTCAAAGTCAAGTCATTCTTAAAGAAATTAGCTTCAAACTGTACACAGTAGTTTAAATGAGGCCTTACAGGTGATCCACATAGTGAAACAATAAAGTAGAAGTGTGAAAACACATAAGGAAATATAATAATATGTTTCATGTCAGCAATGGCCTCTTACTCAATTTTAGTGTGGAGTAACATATTATTCAGGGATATCTAGTTCTACCTGGAGAGCCATTTCTAGTCAATTTCTTGTTCTATTCTTCCACTGATGATATTAGTGGGCTCTCGAGAATGAAGCAAACGATTTAACATATTTTACTGTTAACTGAGCAGAAATCGTAAACAACCTAGGCCAGCGAGGAGTTGCCTCAGTAATACATACACACGTATATACTGTTATACATACATATATAAATGAAGGAAAGGTTTATAACTAATAAAACACAATAAACTTTACATTATTTATACTATTTCGAGAAAGCATACCATTCCATTTCGAGTACTTAAATGTTTATCTAATATTAAATAGTTTTCTCAATTAATTAATTCACTTGTCCTACCATTATTTGCACATTTGAAAAGCGGTGGTGTATATAAAGTAAAGCGACATCTATATTTCCACCAACTGTAAATTATTTTAAAGTGAATTTTAACTTCTTTCGTTCTCTGAACTAATAGGGAAAGTTTCGCATAATCTAAGACCTATATAACTAAAATATCTTAGCCCGTTGTAACTACTAAAACCCATTCTAAAAGAGTTGTTTGATAAAGAAAATATTCAAGAACCTAGTATTAAGCAATAGCACGTGCCTCACTATTTCTATGGATACTATTCTACAAATCAACTCCCAGTGTAAGTTGTCTGATAAAAAAGTTGTTCTCGAACTTTCTCAGTTACATATAAGTCATTATTTCCATTGTTACTGTATCATAAACCAACTCTAATAATGTGTGTTTGATGAAAGATATTCCCAGAACCTGAATCAATAATACTAAATTTTACTTCGTCAATTCTACTGTTACTATTCAATAAATTTCCAAACCTATAGGTTAATAATATAACGAGAACACACTGCTTTCACTTTACCTTCTACAGACATTGTAATCCGCCAGGGAAGAGATTTGGAAACCAATTTAATGTTTCCATCTCTGCTGAGCCGTTGAGATTTGAAAGAAAGTCACTTACAGTTGAAAGCAGTTCGTTACACTGTGTGTTATGAACTGTGGAAGGCAAAAGCAATTGTAAGTACTGCAAGATTTCCGAATCGCTGGTTAAAAGTGTCTGGAACTAGAGAAGTCCAGGTTTATGTCAAGCAAGTCTTTGCGTCATCAAAATGAAAGTCTTGGTCTATGGCGTGAGGAATTTTTATTCTAGTTGATAATATTTGTTCGTATATTGTTACTGAAGAAACGTTTTGTGTTATTAAAGGCTTAGCTAAATGTAGGCCTAAGGTAAGTGCACTTATAGATTTCTGTTTCTGCGATTGGAATTCTTTTGTATTACTCTAGAAATCCTGTTGATAAAGAAGAACGGTTACAATAGGAATTCTAACTTCACTGCAAGTTAAGCAAAACCAACACAAATAGTTTGAAATTTATCCAATCTAATTATCCTATCTTTCTGAGGTTCTACTTGGCTAATACTTTGAAATAATCACACATTCGGTAGATCAATACCAGTTACGCATAACAAAAGAAGAAAAATAACCAGAAAGCACAGTTATCTTATCCAAATATCGTAAACTATGAAATGTGTACTTCATACATTGATTTAAGATAGTGAACAAAAAATGTTTATTGTATATTGTTACATACGTACTCAAATTAGCTTTACCATTTTGTAGAAATAAAATCTTTATTGCAAAGTATTTATACACCAAATGTGGTTCCATTTCGTGAACAAAAAATACTTATTTTAAAACGTACGTAAGTGATTCAAATATTGTAAAACATTGAATGTGTAATTTAAATATCATATTTAAAAGAAAAAAAAAAAAACCTTCGTAGATTACAGAATTTGTGTTTGAAATATAGGATTCCGAATCACCAAGAAAGGAAAAATGTTTACCATAGAACATTAAATGTACGGCTCAGTTTCATCAACATTGCAAAATGTTTCTTAAAGCATTAGAAATGCATTCCGATGTCGACTCCAATTTGAGAACAAAAAAAAAAAATATTTCGCAGAGTACATATTCGTTGGCCAAATATCGTAGAGTATTAAATGTGTATTTCAAGTATCGTAGAGTGTTAAATGTGTAATTTCAAGTATCGTAAAGTACTAAAATGTGTATTCTAAATATCGGGTCTATTTCGTTCATCGCTATCTGGCAGATAAAAATACCCGTACATGTTCAACTTATCACAGAAAATCGTCCCAGAAAATGTTTATATATTTTTATTCTTTAATTTGGTAAGCAAGTACCCATAGCAACAATTTAAAATATTTTGTAAGTTACCTGAAAAAAAGATGGAATGTTTGAACCTTACAAAGGAGAAAACTGTTTTAATTACCGTTTTGTTTTCGTGTAATAAAATTGCTAAATCATCATGAGTTACACATATTAACTTACTAAGAACTCGATTGTTGTCTTTCAAAATTTGTAGCGCATGATGCAGGTATTTAGATATTTTGACGAAGGCTAGGAATAAAAACGACCTTTACGCTGCAGATAAATATAAAAAAATATATATTTTTATTTATATCAACATTTCGCTTTTGCGAATTCTTCAAGCTAATAAATTTGTATATTAACCCTAAACAAACGGCAAAGACGAAAATAAACTGTTTCGTGTTTATCTGGAGTGTAAAGATAGTTTTTTCTTAGCTTTTATCAATAACTCACTATCCTTTCAAATAGCTTTTGGCCTCCCTTCGGGTAAATGTTGTTGTATTTGTGTGGTTTCCTCGATCTGAGTCCAATACTATGGTTTTAGAAATGACATATACTTGCTAAATAAAATATTTATAACATTCTTAAACGTTTTACACACGTAGTGTTTCCAAATACTTCTGTAATTTTAAATGTCCAAATTAACTTATTTCATTGATAATCGAACTCAAACTCTAATTGCTTTACAAAAGCACATTTGTTGTTTGTGTTTGGTTGACTGCTTAGCTGTTTGCTTTAACACTCCTACGAAAAGTGGGGCCTAATAGGCCCCAGAGCAACTTGAAAGGTTATTAATATTAGGCTAATAATTTTGTATTTAAATGAAATTGCCATTTAAATCCATTAATGAATGGATTAACGAGATTCCCACTGTCCCTATCTACTATCTAGCGGAACCACAGCCAGGGGAACGGGCTTGGAGAAATCAGGACTAGAAACGTCTTTTCGTAGGAGTGTTAATGAATTCCACAAACACGCATCTCTTTCATGTTTTTTATTATTGATCATTTTTAACTTACTTATCTGAGAAAAAGCTTCTAAAATATTTTTACATAATGCCAATGACAACAAAAAGTCCACTGAAGTAGATAGGCTAAGTGAAATATTTAATAATTTATTTCACCATTTCCCAGTAGATGCAGCATCGTCGTTTTTTGTTTTTTTTCTTCAGTTTCTTCCTCTGACCTTCAATACTTTCAGCCCTTCGTATTTGCCCACCAGTCTTTAATTCTAGCCCCCTGCTAGTACAGCGGTATGTCTCCGGACTTACAACGCTAACAAGAAAATCACAATCACTTTAATTCTATTTCTAATTTCGCTAGTTTTTATCATGAATAAGTAAACAAAATTTAATATATATCAATTCTAAATAGTTGTACAAAGTCCATGTATTTAACTAAGTCGCCTTTTAAAGATGCATTCTGGATTGTAATAAAATAACGTAATTCTCTTTCTTTAGTTTGAGAACTTTGTATATAATGTGGACTAAGCTTGTGATGTTGATGAGTCAACTCTCTGACCACACGTTTCCTCCGAGATTAGTCATCAACTTTCGAGTGACAGCAGGAAGTTCAAAAATAACACAGAGAGAAAAACTAATGAAATTGGGTATGTTTTAATCTAAAGAAAACATGACAAGATTGGCAAAACATTGTGAACCCACTGATGTTATTTCTTTTAAATAGATACCGTTGAAGGCCAGACTGAAGATTTTCACATTAAGTAGATGCAAAGTGTTAAAACATGGAAAACGAGAAAGTACATTTGAACGCTTTTTAGTTTACACAGAACTAAATAAACAATGAAAAGCAACAAGCAGTGATAAAGTTGAAGAAGGAAGGAACTTCTCAGTTATTTTGAAATCGACGAACTTCGCGAACAAAAAGCAAATGATGAACTCGCGCATCGATGAAAGAGTATATGTGCTCACTATAGCAACTAAACTAATGTTAGATTTGAAAAATTAGGGGAGATAAGACAAAGTGAAAACATGATGTGAAAAATAAGAAAGAATGAAAACTTGATAAATGATTACTGAACTCGTGTATTGTAATTAATACAAAGATAACACATGTAAAAGTGTAGAAGCGCTTATGCTTAGGGGCAGATTATAAAATAATATACGATATGTGTACGTTTTCTTATAGCAAATTTACATATAGGGGAAGAACAACATACGAATGGAAAAGGTCGCACTCACTTGTTGTATTGTTTGAAATATACATGAGGTTACAAATTGTTGATATTGGGATATATAGAATGAAATTTCGTTTTAAAGGCCTTTGAGAAGCATGTGTTTGTTTAGTTACAAGTATATATCTAAAGAAGCAAATATTCACATTTAGAAAACGGAACAAACTGTAGACAAATCTGTACACAGCCTAACAATATTACTTTGGTTATGCTATACGTGATTATTCCACTAATTACCCGGATGTTTCAGTAATTTAAAGTCGTTGTCTAATCTAATATTTCATCATGGATTTGAAACATCTATTAGAATACTCTCATGATTAGCATGGGATGATTTTCTGACTTTGCTAAAGCTGTTAAACAGAGTTTGGAGAATTGTATAAAGGAATGAGGTTATGAGAAGAAGAATCGGTCAATATGAGAGGTATTATTAAAAAAAATTCTTCCCAAAAGTCTCACTCTTATGTATTTTTCAAGTATATTTTGTAAGTTGTTATAATAAATGTCCCTAATTTAGCAGTGTAAGACTAGAGGAAAGGCAGCTAGTCATTACACCCGCCGCCAACTCTTGGGTTACTATTTTTACCTACGAATAGTGGGATTGACCGAAACATTATAACGACCCCACGGCTGAAAGGTCGAGTATGTTTGGTGCGACGGGGTTTCGAACTCGCGAACGTCGGATTACGACTCGAACGCCTTAATCCACCTGGCCATGCCGGGCCTATTTTAACAGAAATCACATCGATTATACCCAAATATTTTGTTATTATTTTGTAAAGAGATTAGGAGTTCGAAGTACTGTGTTTGAGAAACTTATTTAAACACGAACGATTATAATCCGATTATTACTGATACTGTGTTACAATTAGTGTATTTGTGTGATATAAATATTAATGAATTGAAGAAAGTTAGTTGCTGTTTTAGCAAAATAATAAAGAACTTTAAACTAACTGATTTTGTAATGAAATACGGTTTTTACTAATTAAGATACGAGTATTGGAACAGGAAGCAAAATTATAATTCTCTATTTGTAACGAAGTAAATAAAGTTAAGAAACTTCATTTTAACAGCAAAATATTCGTATAAATTCTACCAACGTAATTTCTTAACTGGTATGATAATATGACAATTAAAATAGCCTGTTTCTAATAAGACCGCGCAGATAGCCCTCGAGTAGCTTTGCGCAAATTCACAAAACAAAAACAAACAAAACATCCAATAAGACCACAAGTCCTTTAATTTTCTCTGATTTTTAACAAGATTTTGATGGTAAGAAAATTCGCTAAAAAGTAGAGAAAATCTTTAACGGTAGAATAACGATATTTACAATTAAAACAAATTAAAGGTAGAAAAACAGATTTTAATGAATTTACCTAAAATATTCTAAGTTTGTGAGTCAAATATCATAATTTCAGAACACATGATAACCCCAGAAAACTCCATGATTTAGGCAGCGGATTTAAAATA